>NC_135014.1:20267720-20569595 GCF_051020955.1 Megalopta genalis
CCGGAAAGAACCGGGCTCGTTTCGCGAAACTTTTATTCCCTGTGAGAATCCAAAAGCGTCAAGGAAAGGCGAAAGTCGATGTACGTGACCAGAGGACAAAGGTAAAATCACGCCTCCGCCGTTGCCGTAGCACTCATGAAAAAGAGTGTAGTTAATGGCGGAGGATTCCTAACACTGTGCTAGATGGCAGGGCTAGCTTTCCAGGAAGTCGGCCGTCTGCCTTGAATTTTCATTAAAAAACTGCTGCACGTAGAAATATTCTGAAAGGTAGAAATCTTCAAAGAGACCGTCAGCACGGAGAAACGTGATTGAACACGAAGACGACGTTACCTACATACAGAGGATCTTCGGCTGCCAGATGAACTGATGAACTTGGATCTTCGTACAGTCGAACCCGATTTTCTCTATTTAACGCTGCCACCGACACCTGGTGCATCGATACAGGTGATCAAATTATGAATAGAAATGATGAATAGAAAAAATTATAACACGAAACTAGTTCGATGAACACGCAATGTTCTATCGCTCTACGAATTCAATGATAATCATAAGAAGACGGCACAATGCCAGATTTTATTCGAACCGATTTTATGCGAACTTTTTCTGACGAATATTGAGCGAAAAAAGTTGATATCTGTTCGGTGCTCAAGACTCATTATTAACAAAGGTATTTAATATTTTTATTTTTTGTCACACTTGCAATTTTTGGATGATTTCGTCAGAAAATGCAGTTGAAATTCTGCAAACGTGTTGTGAATTTTCAAACAAGATGCAATTTCAAATACACACCCACTGATACACCATCAATTATCATCGTCGGTTTTTAAAGCAATAATGCAATATTCTTGACACGGAAGGAAATTAATATTGAATAGAGCTGTCTTTTATCATGTAAACCAGGTTTGTTTCCCAGCTGCTTCAAGGAGAGATAAGTGTCCATGCAATAAAGTAACATTTTTATAAGATGTTTGTACTGTCGAATATATTTATGACTTTTCGGTTTTCATGGTGCTTACCATCCTTGAAAAGTATCCTCATAAGTGATATGTAAATGAATAATAAACAGCATCGAAAAGACTTATTGTTATTATTTTCAACACAGAAAGAAGCAAAGCAGTTTCTTAAAGTACGTTACTTTGGAAGCATGTTTGCAAAAGGGTTTACTCTAATTCATAAAACTAACGAAGAATTCGAAGTCAGTTTCCATCAAAATACATGTTTGTTTCAAAAGAACTAATAAGAAAGACTCTGAACATGTTTCTTTTAACAGTTTCTTTTATGCTATGACTGACACGATTGTACTCTTTATTAAAGCTTAAAAATGTTCTGAAAAAAATCAGAATTCTTGTAATACCTCCTGATAAAAACGTAAAATATCATATTAAAGGAACATATTTTAATTTTTCCATATTTTCTATACTTTGATTTGCCAATACTTTCAGCTCTTTCTACAACTAAAATGCGACACATAGAGGGTTTTCTCTAAAAACTATTCTTTTGTCATTGAACTAATATAAGAAATAAAAAACTTTGTTATGTTTTTAAACTAATGTGGTCTTAGTTAGATATAAAGATAGAAATAAATCAAATTTCGTTAATAGTTTACTTACATTGTTTTCGACAAAGACTTCTCAATTACGCACACCAATATGTATTAATTACATATCTATATGATTAAAACGGCAGTAGTTTTACGTAATACATGAAAAATGTGCAATGACAGGCTGTAACAGACTCGGAATAATTTGCAATGTTACTATTTACTCCGGTGCCCCCTGGGATTTACGAATGCAAGGTCTGGATTACCACGAAAAATATAATAAAAGACGATTCGGGGGAGGAAATCCGTATACACATCGTTTTCCAGGTCGCAGGTCAGGAAAGTCTATCTGCCGAAGTTTCGCGCAAAAGTGCGAAATGCCCAAGTCGAAGGAAGAATCCAATAAGCGGATGGCAGAAGGGCGAAGACGCGGACGAAGAGAGTGAAGGGTAATGGGAGGGTACGCGGTGTCCTGTCCCCGGGCAAGAAGAAGAAGTGGCTCGTGCGGAGGCCGCTGCCGGTGGCTCTCTGAATAGAAATCCAGCACCATACAATCCCCATTATCCCTCGATTTGAAGTCCCGCGACAATGGAATCTCTCAGACGCGCCACAACCAACCTCGCTCTCCCTATCCCGACCCTCGAACTAGCTCTTTTGCCAGACACGGAACGAATAATTTCGACGCGTCGATTCTCGCCCTTGACATTCGTAAGACAGCCGGAACTGACTGAGTTCAACGTTTAGACGAGACTTAGGGTAGCGAGGCCAGTTATTGTGCGTTAACCAATTATTGTGCCTTCGGTTTTTACCTTCGAGCATAAATAACTCCATATTTAACTCCACATTATTACAATTGTGAATAATAAAAATTTATATGTTGGACTTGTGTAACGAGATTATGTTCGTGAAATTCGAAGTGAATCGAATAGTATTCGTTGAAGTTACAGAACGTTCGTTGCAACGATGCGCTTACTTAAACAAAAAATGTCATGGAAATGTACTTGATCTTTCAACACTGAAAATTAAAACATTGTAATATTAAATATTACAACGCTGTATCTCATTAAAAATGAAAACACTATAATATTGAATATTAAAACTCTGTAATATTAAATACTGAAACACTGTAACATTGAAAACTGAAACAAAGCAACATCAAAAATTAAAACACTCTATCATTAAAAAGTAAAACACTGTAATATTAAATATTAAAACGCTGTGTGATTAAAAATTAAAATACTAATATTACATATAGAAACACTGTAGCATTAAAAATTAAAATAAAGCAACATTAAAAATGTACACGTTGCGCTCACATTTCCGAAGCAATGTTGTAACTCGTACACAAGTATCAAGATTGTGTGCAAGAAATTTAAAATGAACTCAACAATATTTGTAGAAATTACATAACGTCAAGTGCAAAATCATAAAAGGATGTTCGAACGATCGCTGTTAAAACGATATAAAATTACATATCAGCGTTAATTTTGAAAAATATCGTAGTCAGTAAAATATTCGTGTACTCAGATGATTTCTAATGACTAATTTACATTTACTTTTAATTAACAGAATAGATGTTGCGCTGCATCGTCGTCGGCGCGGGTAACGGCGATTTTTCAAGCAGGAACAGGACACTCTTGATCAAGAGCGGCGCTTCTCGTTTAACTCAAAAAAGGGAGCTAGGGTTCTTCTCCTTAATTATCCTGTGACTTTGAGTTATCCAAGCCCGGGCCTTAGTCGAAGTCAGCAGGGTTTGCTCGTGGCGCGGATGCAGACAGTATAAGTAGAAAATTAGAGGGTTTGAGTCGGTATCCAAGCGATGGGAGTATTTGCTAAGCAAACGAAACGCGATCACCAGAGGATTCCTCGGTCCTGCCTCCGGTTCTCAAGGGCAGCTTGCGCATCAAACATGCACAGCCCACGTCGGATACCACGGGAAAGGATCTATTAGATCGTCCCATACATTCGTGTCCTTTACTGTCCCCATTTTCTTTAAATAAGAAAACTCTATCGATTATTACTGTATCATGCTTCGATCCTACTTTATTTTAATATTTCTCCAATTTATCGTGAAATGGTCATAAGTTCGTGCATTTCGTTGAAGAATGACGTGTTCTCGATAACAATAAAAACCTGTGCCCCTCAAAATCTAATACCATATAAGAAAATATTGAAAAATCAAATCGATTACAATTTGTACGTATTACTGCGGACGAAAAAAAGCCGTACACCAATTACTGCGTACGAAAATTTTCAAGAAATAAAGAGAAATACTCGTTAACAATGGAGCTAATAAAGATAAATACTTTTTTATTATTTTTGAAAAAGAAAACGACAAATCGACCTACGAAACTACGAAACGTCTCCACCGATAAAAAAGATAAATGGTCTACATAATGTACTCCTTTAAACCATGCAACTTTTGTATACGAAATTTTTTCGTACAACGCATATTTTGGAAGTTATAGAGATTGCGTGGACCACCCTGTATATATATATATCAATTTTCTTCTAGCCACGATCTGATCGTATCAAAACGGTATTCAGTGGCTTGGCTATGAAAAGATGAACATCAATACGCATGAAAAGAACGACGTTGCTACGTTACAGCCGCAATATTCGTAAACGGAACTTACTTTCTGGATACCCCTCGTGTATTCATGGTATTAAAATGTTTATCGCGATATTACGAACATTATACCGCGTGCACGCGTGTTATTAATATCCTCGACTTTGAGCCTATACAAGGCGCAGTCAACAATCCGGCTCCTTTCATCCTGTTATATGCACAAGGTCGGCAAGAAGCAGATGCTCCCATTGTGTACCGGCCACGACGAAGCTTACCCCCCATGAAATGGACGCCGGAATATTACGAACAATCTCCTAAAGTACCCCGTGGAAGCACTCTGATGAGGACGGTAGTCTAAAGAAAAATCTGTAAGAGGAGCAGTACAACCCCCCCTGGAGCTTTACAAGGAAAGACCGACCGGGATGAAACTGGTTTTTGCCACTGTCATTCCGTCCCGGCACTTTTGAAACCCGTGCCAACATTAACACGAGGTCGTTAGTCCTCGCGGCAGCTTATTCCAAGGATTAAGATGTTTAGCCGAGATCTCTGTTTCAGCTAATTCGACGAACGTCTTGCCGATTTGAATGCGCGACGAAAAGGCGGCACGAAGTAGAAGAAAAGTATGCGAACATCTTCTGAAACGCAACGACTTTTTCCAAAATTTAAATGACGAAAGTTCCAAAGTTTAAACGACGAAGATGAAGAAGCAGTTCAATTCTTGATCTAGTGTTCAGTAATCAGCCATGTTCAAATTTAGAAAAAGTATCTTCATCATTGTAGAGTGGACTGTTAAAAAAAATTGTGGAGTAAACTGATACCTCTAATATATTAAACAAATTTTAATGGACTAAATGACTTGAATTTGTTGGTGATGTTGGATGATGGTTTCGTGTCATATTATGATCCTTGAATTTTCGACTGGTTTCACTTTCGATCAAGTTCTAAACTATGCATATAACGTTTTCTTGTAAATAGCTGGTTTGCAATTTCGACAAACCACTTCAGCGCCCACCGTATTTAAGCTATCAAGAGCACCGAGTTAAATTTAAGAAGACACAAAAGAATGTCGCGGCTCACGAAATACCATTGAACGAACAGGAAGATCTGCATAGCGATCGAGAACAGGACACTTCTGCGGTTGACATTCCGCCAGGAGGTTCACTTTTAACATGCAATTCGACGCGCCGGACTCTGCTATAATCGGCCCGGCCACGGGCAAAGTAAATCGTTTGATAGCGAAGTGAGTACAAAGAAATTGTTTTCACGTCGGCGGACTCATCTCCAAAGAGCACCTACCCTGCGAAGCCATTGAAGTGACGATTAAGGCTACCAGCTAGAAGGATCGATGAGGCAGAATGGAGAAACAACTTGGAGGGACTAGACTCGTGGGTATATTTAACGGCGAGACACTTCAAAGAGGATAGAGTCCGCTGACGAAGAGATAGAGACAGAGAGAGAGAGAGATAGAGACAGAGAGAGAGCAAGAGAGGGATAAACAGAAAAAGATGGACAGACAGCTGGAGCGAGACAGGGAGAGACGAAGAGGAATTCCAGGACTCGCAGATGAATTAACGCGTATAGGCACGTTACAAGAAGCTACGCCTTTCGGTTTTAATGTAATGCAAACACCGGCAGAGCAAACACGCGTGGCTGTTGGTGAATTAATTGGCTCGAGGCCCCGCAGAAAATAAGCGTTTAGGCGAGTGGTGAACGCGTCGCGGCGGCGCGGGCCCGCGAAAACCGGTGGCCTTGAATGACTGGATGCAAACAGAGCGCGACTGTTGGTCAATTAATTGGCCCGTGGTTCCGTAGGAAATTAGGGTTTAGGCGAGTGCCGAGCCCGGCGTAGACCCGCGAAAATCGGTGGCCTTGAACGACGGGGCGCAAACGGCCCGCCGAAATGAGCGACATTAACCGCGCTAACGAGAGCTTTCACTTCTGAGCGTTGAACCCGCGGCGTGTCGGAAACGTCGCCGTTAATATTTCAGCCGAAGTCGGCGCGCGACTGCTCGGCTACGCTGTCCTTATCGATCGGCCGGATTCATTCAGCTGCATGAATGAAGCCGGGACAGTGGCATGCGAATCAGTCGGCATGGAACGATTTTAGATTGTCTGGGTGACGCGTGAGTCGTTCACGCGGTTTTCGAACAGCGAAAATGTGCTGTTGTCTCGAGGTTTCGTTATGTCGCTTTTTACGAATTTCGTTATTTTCTGTCGGTTACCGCTGAAAAGCATGCGATGTTAATTGGGGAAAATGAATGTTCTCCGATTCAGAAATGTATCATTAATTTGTGCACCCTAGGGTGCTTGTTACTCGTGTAACGTTAGCGTGCACGGCACTGTGCATGCTGCTGATAATCCCCCAATAGGGGTTTTATAGCTTAATAAAAATAAAATATTCTCGATGTTGTGTTCCATTTGGAGCTGATTCGGTTGAAGCGATAGGAACAATCGAAAACAATATGCTCGAAAATACTGCTCAATGTTAATCAAATCTTTCAACCTTTTAACTGTTTTGCATCATTATACGAGTTTTATTCAATACTAAACAAAGCACTGAATTCCTTCTATGCATTCTTCATGTAAACATTTTCAATAGTTTTCTGGGCTTGATCGCTTGAAGCAAGCTCAATTTTAGTACTGTATAATTATACTGAATTCTTCTAATATTTTTATATTTTTACATTGTATGACAGATTGTAACATCACTTAAATATAACATTGAATTCCTGATCACTTGTAACGAGCTCAATTTTGGTGTTGCATAATTTTACTGAATTCTTTACATTGCTTCATTTTGTATGGTGTCTGCGTTTAGAACAAGTAACACATTTTGCAATTTCGTTTTTTCTTCAATATGTTTAGTGTAGTGATAGTAATATATGAGCACTTTCCAATTCTTTGAATGTGTCGTGTATTACAATTTGCAATTACTTATTTTTGTCATAAATGCATAAAATACACAGTATACTAATTACTCAATACTATACGAAGAAATGAATACCTCCTTTATTTTCTTCGTTTGTACACTTCCTTTGCTGTAATCAGCTAAGTTGATTGCAACAAGTACAATTTTTATACTGCATAATTTTAGTTAATTCTTTTAATTTTGCATAATTTTATCTTTCCTTTTCATTCTTATAATGGATTTTCTTCATTTGAACACTGTCTTTGCTTTTTTCTTAGCTCAATCGCCTGTAACAAGTTCAATTTTCATTTTCCTTCTCTAAAAGCTTATAAGTCGTACTCAAAGTTAAATGAAAGTGTAGATAAAAACTCTCTGTAATTTCTCATCAAATAATCCGAAAGTTAGCTTAGAACACTGAAAAACAATGCAAATTCGCGAAATTGCAGAAACAAATAACTTGATTTATTATAAATCGAATTCTGTCAACGGTAATAATTTCAATATGCAGATTACTTTGATTCGATCGGAGGGACTGTCAATATCGGTGTAAAGGAAGGAGATTGAAATCGACAGCTGAAGGTTAAAATTCGATTTCGCGTAAAAGTGAAAGGAGAATTGTCGCCTCTATTGATTTGAAATGAAATTTCTACGTTCCCTCTGTGACACGTCGCGCTATTGAACGGATTTCTTATAACTTTTTACTAGCAGCTAGAGAGGACGCAAAGTTTCCTGGCACGCGGTAGATACCGAGCAACAATGCATTGGCTGTCTGCTTACTTTCAAGTACCATTGAAATATGTTGCATTGTTTGGGGAAACAATGCTTTCACAAACCGTCCATCTAGTACAGCATTTACTCTCTCTCAACTGCGCACCTTTATTGTCGTTTAAGCGTGCACAACTCGACCGCGAAAGAGACAAGGGTCAGCACGCGAATGAAGAAAACGAAGACAATGTCGTTTCACGGTTTCGAATCAAAAGTAATAAGCCAAGAACGAATTAAGCACCAGTTACTCAATTATTATGCGTCTGTAAATACGGAGCAGTGCAAGAGCTTATTGTTTGTAATGAGAACGAGGACAGATAACATTAAAATACGCTTAAGAAAGGAAATCTTCAAAAGCATAAATGACTTTCTTAATGGAAATAAATTTTCAATTCACTATAGTATATTAAACACTGAAGAATTCGAAATGCAAATACTTTTACATTGAATACTGAAACGTTCTTGAAAATTTTTCTAATTGTAGATACCACATTATTTTGAACACAAAACTGACATACCCAATAGAACTAATCTAATAAACTGAATTGTGTTTTCATATTAAATTTTGCTAAAACGTTTTTGAAAATTCCCTTGTTATAGATGTTACGTTACATGTTATGAACATTGGTACCTGATATATCTAATACAAATAATCTTAATACATTTATGTAATTAGAAATCTTTTCATACTTGCTGAAATATTTTTGAAAATTTTCGTTGTTTCTTTCCATTACTACATTATTTTGAACACTGAAATCTGATAGCATGCCTAGTACAGATAATCTAATACATACAATTGAATGTACGATATATAAACATTTTATAAACTAATTTTGGCAACCTGAATTTCAGAAAAATCATCAACCACAGCATGTTAATTAGAAGTCGCTCAATCTGGTTGACTTCAAAAATTCTTGCTTCGCTTTTAAATAAATGTCCACATGTGTGGAATGCTGTGGTAGAAGGATGTTTTGAAGTTAAAAAAATTACAAACTTGTAACTCTGAAAATCACTGCCTGTTACCCGAAGCAAATGTTAATTTCAAGCTTTAATATATCGTTCCTGTAATTACGTAGATCTTTGCCAGTCTTCCACTCGTTTCATTTGGAATTTCCACAGATTTTATTCTACATAAAATTATCTAAAATTCATATAAAATTCATTTTATCTTCTTCAGCAAAAAGAAAGTGCAGTCTTTGACAGACAATCGTTTCCCATTTTCGAAAATGATTGAAGAACATGTTTCTTTCTTAAATTCGTTACAAAAGCGTTCATTTTTCATACTAAAAACGAAATCTTTCTAAACACTAAGAACCTATTTCATATTCTGCGAGCAAAACAAATAAACATTTCACTGGAACAATTTATGAAAGACACTAGATTATTAAAGCAAACGCGACTTCGCAAAAGACAACAAAGGCAGCTCTCGCGTGACAACTGACATATCAAACGAGTCGAAGCACAAAGGCGAGTGCTAGTCGTTAGCTGTGCTTCCTACGGGAGTCTCGTTCGGCTTAGAACGAATTTCCAATCAAAACACAGTCGTTGTTAGCGACAACGCTGGAAGAATTTCAGATAACAAGCAGCTCAAAAGAAATGATTTTCAAAAAGCCGAAAGAACCAAATATCTCACCTCGCAGAACGAATAAGGCCGATAGCTTGCTCGAGGAACTTGGTGCGCAACAGCTTCTGAATTTTCTTCATAGCATCCACTCTGCAAATAGAATAAGAACGAGATGAAGTATAGAAAATCAATGTAGCAAAAGTTTCATTCGCTGAGAGTAAGTATTCGAAATTACTTTTGATCCTCGATAGGAACGTCCAACGTTGCGTCAAATGGCACAACTTCCGGTATCGTCCCTTCCCGCATTACCACGGACAACTGGGGACTAATCTCGTCCCAGCGTTCCTCCATGCTGCGAGGTGCAGGCTGCTCCTTTTGCACGGGTTCTGTTAGGGTTCGACGTGAACAAATTATTCGAATGTCTAGAACTAAAGTTCATTGAATTAGGACCACCAAAAATTGTCAACTTTTTCAATACTTTGAATGAAATTGCAGAGCATAAGGAAACTTTAATAAGGTGCTTATCGCGAACTAATGCTATACATAAAAAATATGCGAAATACATGTTAATAACGTGTGTGATCGTATTCTTGCATTATTTTGGCTTGCTGTGTATACATTGTTCTATCATATATCTTCTCTGTTTTGGCAAATATCTAGAATCTTTTCTTTCCAATCAGCTATTATAGTATTTGAAGATGACTATACAAGTGTTTTAAGTATATTTGAAATATTTCCTATCGGATTCAGGTCGAGTAAATTGCCTGGTCAAAAATATAAATACACGCTGTGTTCGCTATCGTTCCCATCCCAGAGTACCTCTACCCTTCTGCAATATTACAATTAATTTTAATAACAAAAATTTCTTTTATTTTATTTTAATGTTAATTAGAAAAATTTCTTTTATTTTATTTTAATGTTAATTAGAAAAATTTATTTTATTTTATTTTAATGTTAATTAGAAAAATTTATTTTATTTTATTTTAATTACAAAAATTTATTTTATTGTGTTTTACTTCTATAATAAAATTCATATTAAAAATTTACCTATCAGATTGATGAGTGATAATGAAATATAAAGTAAATGCTGTCCATATGGCTATTTTACTTTTAATAAAAATTTAGGCAAACAAAGACAATGTGCAATTTATAGCACGGGATTATAGTCAGAAAACTGAATATTTGCAGCTGGTCCTGATTCAATGGCACAGAATTGTAGATTCCTTAGGATTGAACAGTACATTTTATGATTTTGGATGAGGAATTCCACGTGAAAAATTCGCGAACCATGTAACTATAGTTGTTTTGATCGAGAAAGCTACCTTCCACTTGAATTCCAATATATTGCATTATATAAGGTTATTTAATAATAATAATAATAATAATAATAATATTATATTCGATTTCTATAGTGAAGCGGTAGCAGTCAAAACAAACACTCATCGCGAACGTACCAAATGTTTTAAAAACAGAAAGCAACTGACTCTTACTTTTTTTGCCGGAGCTTTTGTAACGTTTACGCTTCGTCTCCTGCACTCTTATGCCGCGACTGCTCTTCCCACAGTAATTGCTCAGCATTTTTAAGAAGATGTGCGTTGTTGTGACGAGGTCTATCAAATATTGACTGTAGAAACAAAGAATGTTTTGTTGAAACACGCTCAGCGTGCTCTTTAAGTAAGGTTCATTTTGAAGTACAGAAGAACCGCGATTATCCCAACTAATGAGAGACATATGAGTGTTCGGATAATAGAACAGTTATAGAATCAAATTATAGCATTTATTTATTATAGAATTTATCTATATAGTATTATAGAATTATAGAATTTATCTATTATAGAATTAAAATGCTAGATTCAATCTAAAGCTAATTTTGTGTAATAGTGTATGTATTATTTTACTAGACATATATAATGTGTTTCAATAATAAAGAATTCAAGTATTGGAAGTTTAGATAATCAAGGTTCCACTGCAATAAAAAAAAAAATAACAGAAGGTGAAAGAATTTTCTTGGATGCAAAATTTGTAAATATTTTTATCCTCAGTCGTGAGGATACCTTAAAGGGAAATTACTTTGGAAGGAATTGGTACGTTTTATTTATTTACACATACTAATGTTATACTAAGAATAAGGCCAGAAACAGCTTCTTGCAATGTTAAGTAAGTACTTTGTGAATGTCTAAATTAGAATTCATTCATTAAATATTTCTAAATGGAATACAGAAGTCAGAACCATATCTTGCAACATTATTTTAAAAACTGCAAAGAATAAGGAAAAGTCATCTAAAACCCCAATAATCAAGACTTTGTATTTTATCTTTCAAATTCACTGAAGAATGAAAAATGAGATTTCCTAAAATATTTTTTGACGAAATGCATAAGTCAAAATCATCTTCTACAATAGTATTTTACAAACTGCAGAAAATTAGGATGGAGCACATACAAAAGCCGGATCATCAAAACTTTGTATTTTGACTTTCAAATTGACAAAAAAAATGAAAAACATTTTCAAATAGAACGAAGAGTCATAATTATCATCTGCCTACAGCATTATCCTACAAACTGCAGGAAATGATGAAAAGTGAAATCCTAGTAGCTCTACTTCACTTTTCAGAACTGCGAAAGAAAATTCCAATTGCTCGTGGAATAATTCCACTCAAAGACTGCGTCTTGTCAGAAAGCAGCGAGAATAGAATGCGTATCACCTGGAAAGACGGACAGGACAAAAATCCATGAACCGTTCCGCAGACAGGCTGACAATGAGAAGTTTGTAAGATTCAGGAACGTCAGCCAGGATCCCGGACAATACTTGTCACTGAATTAATACAGTTCTGCCGTGCGTAGAGTTTCAAAGTGGTAACATTACCAACGAAGTTTAGCGCTGCCGTCAAGTCTTGTTTTCATCACTGTCACCGGGATGTCACAGTAGCGACGATATCGCGGTAAGGCGCGCATCGGCCTTACATTTCCGCAGTGGAAATCCTTGGAAAACCCGTCAAACTCACGGAAACTTGAACGCCCGTCGCCTTTTCCCATTTCGCCAGCCGGAAGGTCGATAAAAGTTGTTTATTCCACCAAGAAGCGCAAAAGAAGAAGAAGAAGAAGAAGCAGACAATGGCGTGGGGGAGAACGCGCCAGAGGTGGAGCAAGAGCATTAAAGAACCAAGGAAGTCTGGTGCCGGCGAGTAGCTCCCTCGCTGTTCGACCCGATTGATTCGAAACTGAATCAATCTGTCTGCCTAGATAAAACCTTTTGCCGGCGCTCCCTTTTTTTTTCTTTTTCATTTCCATCCGAGCGATAAACAGATGTCCGAAAACTGCGCCGATATGGAGCCATCAATCATGCAACGCTACAATCGGGTCCGTCTCTCCTGTTTACCCTAGGATCGCGCGCAGAAATAATTAAAAGTTTTGTTTCGATCGATACAAACGATTAAAATTTAATCGTCGGCAAAGCGACGATTGATTGATGGAAGCGATTTACGATCGTTCAATGCAGAAAATCAATCATCGAAAATCCCATATTTTAACAATTCCTGTGTGGAAAAATTACAGAGACGAAATTCTGCATAGGCAGATGATTACGACGATTTTTGCAGTAAAATAAGAAACGAGAAATGTTAATGATAATTTTTTAAGAACGTAATAAATAATACAAATATTTGAACACGAAGAACGATTAAATTGATTACATATCAATTAAGAAAATATTATATCTGTCATTTTCAAACTTCCAAACAAAATGAAACAATAAAGGCTTAATTGCGATAACTGTTGCAAGAATTAGTCACCAAGGTTTTCGAACACCCTATTAATCTGTTACCACCTTGGAAACCGCTCTAGAAAGAGCTGATGGAAGATATTAATCGCTTTTGCCGATGCGCAATGCAGCGTACAATTTTAATTACTCTAAGTTGCATCTTTGATTAATGACAAGTTGCGCTAATGCACGCGCCGGAATGACGCCCGCGAAGTTCCTGAATAACTTGGCTTTTTAATCAGAGAATCGACTCCTATTAATTAGTAGGTCGTTCGAACACTAATGGTGATTAAAGAACTTCTACAACGAAACTTTTGCATACTCGCTGAGATGCGACAATGCATTCAAGCTGTTTTTCGCCTTATCTTATTGTTCTTATGTAATTGCTGCTAAAATTGCATTGGGATCTTTCACATTCAATCAACTCCGTTTCCTAAAATCAGTAATTAAAATAAGATATATATAGTTTTAACGAAAATTGCTACTGGCTATTGTGTGATTAAACACTCCAAAGATATACGTTTCCTTCAATGCAGTTTATCATGCGTTTAAAATGTTGCTTTCAACGAAACTTATCATGCATTTAAATTTATATTTCTTTCAACGCAATTTATCGTGCATTTAAATATATGTTTCATTTAGTGAAATTTATCATGCGTATAAATATAATTGTGCATCACGATATGAATTTAAAAATTAAATTTTATACAAACGATTGTAATTTTAATTTTAATTTAATATGCACATTAAATAATAGATAATATAATAGACTAATTGTGACATCAAATAAAACGTAGAATTTCAATGAGAACAATTGCAATTATAATTTGTAATACTAGTATGAAATAACGACTGTACAAATAACGCATTAATTAGCTCAGAACAATAGTGATGCATTCAATACATGTATATGCATTTCGTTATAAATTGAAAGTCGGAACTGCAATGAAAACAGTTACAATTATAATTTGTCCTAAACTATACATGAAACACTACAAAGCAGTGAGCATTCAAATAGTGCATTAATTAGCTCAGAACAATAGTTATGTAATGAATAGATCTATCTATGTATTCTGATATGAATTTAAAAGTGAAATTTCAATCAAAGCAGAGGTACTATTAATTTATAAGTAACATAAAACAATGTTATGTTCTTACTGTTTATAATAATAGTAATCGTCCAAATAATGCGTTATTTAGAATAGTGGTGCATTTAATACACTTGTACATTACATTGCGAGTACAAAGATAGAATTTTACGCACGCAGTTACAGCTGTAATTTGTGCTGAGAAATATCCGTGAAACAATACAAAAGCAGTGAGTTTTTGAAGAGTGCGGATTGTAAAATTTCTTTCGTGCCTGCACTCGGAGTTTAATGATTTTCCGGAGGTTAAATCATTCGAACTGTACAATGCAATTTTAGCGAGCAGCATGTGTGTCAAGCATGCTCGGATACTTAAAAATTGTGCTTCCTTTCATTCCTGTATACGAACCGTGACATTTTAAGCTCGTCGAAACACAGAAGCTGCGAAAGAATCGTTTCCCGATATTCCGGAACATAAAATACATTACTCTTAATGACTTTGCTGGATTCTCTAACACCACGGTCCACGCTTTGATCCATTGCTATTAAGGTGTGCAGAAGTTCCTAAAACGAGGGAAGTAAAAAAAAAAACGTATTTCCTTTCACGAATCCGCGTCAAAGCGGACGCGCGCCCGTTGATCTTGTTTCTCACCTGATATGCCTTTAATCCCAAATGTAATCTACGAGACCAAACCCGTATCTTCTTTTTATCAACCACCATATTCTCGTAATACTGCTCCATTTGTCTTTGCACGAAATGAAATATCTCCGTCGATATTGTCTCGCTACGAAGAAATATATCGACGTCACAGAAAATCAGTTCACGAAATGTTCAGTGAAAACTCTACTGCATGAGTGATATGTAACAATGAAAACTTGACTTGTACAGGCTCACGCATATTTACTTTAATCACAAATGATGCAGACGCTACTATAATATCAAAATGGTAGATCGATTGACTTTATCTATTTTTAGTACGACACAAAATTATGATATTGAAAAGCTCAATATGTTGTTTTCAATTCTGTTTGCTATTTCTTCAAAATATTAACTAAAAATCGTGAATGTACAGGTAAGTCAACTAATATTTTTACCTGTAACATATCTATGAAAATAAAAACATTAAACCAGTACCTTTAAAAAAACGACAGAAATACTGGAAAATGTAACCTCAAGGAAAAAATCTCTAAATCTTCTCTTTAATATTTTCACATTCTACATTATATTCATCATTAAAAAGAATGATGAATATGAAAATGTTAAAGAGCTCACATTAACTCCCTGCCGTACTTTGACGAGTCCGACTCGTCATGAAAAATTCTAGTAATAACTTATTGAATACAGATGTTATTCTGTCCTTTAAAATTCGAATAAAATTTTAATATCTTGTCATCACTATTTAAGCATTCAAGTAAATTTGTGCACACAATAAGCACCAATTTTCTTTTTCTTCTAAGAAATTATTGATAATTGACAAGCGCTTTTATTTCTTGGTCGCAACCGTTGATTTTCATCTGTGTCCCATATAAATACATTTTGTTCTTCCACGCAGAATTAGAATTGAATTCTACGGATAGTTAAAAAATGGTGTCGGACAGGGACGTAAGGAGATCGACGATGCATAAAACGAGTTCGGAAACTACCCTCCCACCCTCCTGCAGAAGCTATTCAGCGACGATATGCCTCCTTCCATCAGCGAGCAGAAAAGTTGTGCCGACTTACCTCACATATTTCACCTCGAACTTGTAATGGCGATTGAACTCCATGAAGAAACGCAACGACCAAAGATAGCAGCCCGTTTCCGACTGTTCGGCTGGATTTCCTATGATGCATGATCTGGCGTATCTCATTACGGGATTGTAAGCCGCGTTCAAAAATTCCACGCAGAACTCCTTCAGGAACAATCTGACGCTCAAAATGGAGGTGCGTTCGCCTCTTGGATCGGTCATGGGACGTTTGTTTTTTGGTCTTGCCAGTATTTTCTGAGATGCAATTAAATCAAAGTATAAACGGTAGAAATATACTAAATTGTAGATACAGTGAAAAATTCCTTGTAATCAAATGAATCAAACTCAGTTATCCCCGTAACAAAGTATTCTATCCATTCGAATAATTCTGCATTTTTTATTCGAACAAATTATATGAACAGAAATAGTACAATTATTCGGATAATAATGCCAATAATTGTTAATGACTTCTTTTGCACCCGAAAAAAGTTCATTTAGTTATGCATTAATCTATCAAATCTTATTCGAATAACAGATAATTTCTTATTAAAATAAATTTGTATTCGAATATAAACTTATTCGAATAAATTGTTATCTAGATCAAGTATTCGATTCAAGTATATAATGTCGGATAAAATTTTGCACAACTCTGGGTAGAACATCAAACAGAGAGATAAAATCAAAGAAGTAAGCAACTTTAATAAATTAGTAGTAACTTTGTTACTATTAAACTGTGGTGCTTGTAAGGAAATGAAAATAGAGATATTATAATATCGATATAGATATTATTATAAGTGGAATTCTCTGTAGACAATTATATATTATTCTAAAACACATTTAAAAAGCCAATACAATATTAAACAAGTGAAACTAACGAACATTAATTAGCAAATTGCACAGTAACACAATCTTCTATCATTAAGTATCAAGTTCACTTATGAAACAGATTAGAACTTCTACAAGAATGAGAATTGGTGTCCCTATGAAAATAAATTACATCTATAAACAATTTCGTACAATTCCAAAGTACATACAAGAAAGAACTAAGAGGATTTCACGGAAACAATTCTCCAGCATTGGACATCAGTTCACTTGTAAAACAGATTGACCCACTTTTCCCCAAAAAGAAGAGGAACCCTGCTAACCGCAACCATGATTAATGCCATAAATTAAGGATTGTGAAGAGGACTTCCATTTCCATGTCGAGTTTGTCAAGGAATATGAGTCACGACCGCAGTGTTCCGTCGTCATAGTACTCGTAAAAGCCCCTTGTAACGGAGTCGGATAAATATCCAGCATATTACAACGCTGCCATAAAAGGGGGCCGGTCATACTTTTTATGTGACGATTCCATAAGAAGGCAGAAGAGGAAACAAAAAGGCTTTTGCGGGGAAGGGAGAGATAGTTCGAGGCGGGCGGAATTTCATAAAAGATATGACGGTAGTCAGTAATCACTTCAATTCGGCTAGCCGACAGGCATGTGACCTACTGGATTTATGACAGTTCATAATGAAACGAGCTATGTGGTAGCTAGGAAAAGTTTCTCTCTGCTGAAATGCGGATGTTCCGCGGAGAGGACGGGTAATAACAGTATAAGGGAGAAAAGGATCTCTTCTGGCGGAGCACAGGAGCCAGAAGAAAAGGAGGAGGAACGGAAGAGTGGTGACCCAGTTTTAAATGCTTCAGCGCCATTAAGCAAGGAGCCAGTTCTAATTACGCGAGAATAGCCCTAATTAACAGCCGTATTTTCATTCAAATCCAGCCAGCCTCGTTTCCACTCACTCATTAACGAGGACTACCGCTCGGAAACCAAAGATTAATTGAATGGATCGTTTTCTCGCCCGACACTTCGTTTCCTTCGATCATACTCAGCACACAGCCAGACCGAACACGAAGAACTTTTTACCTTCTCCTTGCCGAAACTTAAGTCCTGTATCTTCTGGTAGGGTTTGTGACACAATAGCGGATTCTCGCCGATCGCCTTCATGTTCTGGACCACGTAGGTGCCGCAGAAATGAGAATGCCTAAAAAATGATCAATCGATTATCTGGATTCCACAGAAATATGGAATGTTCATATTTGATTCAACAGCGTTTAATATTATACAAGGTGCCAACAATCCAGGTAAATATCTCAATCAATGGTATCATTTGAATGGTAATAATGAACTTTTTTTAGAAAGAATATTCTTATGCCACGATCATTCATGTTCTTTTCTTTGCATAAATACTGATACATACAGTTTATATTAGAACAATCAACCTTTAAATGAATATCAAACTACGCTATATTCTTATTATCCTTGTATAAAATTTTGATGCTTACAAATGACTTATACTTCGTTTCCAGTAAATTATAAATACAATATGTTTTACGTCATCGGGACTTAAGAGACTATTGAAGTGACTGCATTTAGGTGAACCATTCAGTACAACTGTTTGCGTATTCACAAAAAAATACCTAAAAATGGAGAAGATACATTTGCAAAAAGTAATTTCCCATCTCGTAATTCTCTCTCGAAGATTTGCTTGCAAGTGATGGTCTCGCGGGATGAAGTTCAGCTTCGAGATGGAAAGATCAAGCTCGCAATTCCGGCGTATACAATCTACGTATATGAATCAGCATGCATAAGAATGCGCTAGCTAGTAATTGAAAAAAAGAACTGATCATTCAAATCCAATTTCATCCATGACTTCTGAAAATCCAATCAGCGGGATAGAAGGAGGATGTCACTAGCAGACAGTTTACTAAACGGCGGGAGCGTATTTTCTTCCTTCGCAGTTCTCTGCGCGGGCTTCCGATGCCTTCTTCGTATTATTTTTAAACAGCTGACGCAATTACTCGAGCTAGATCCGATCGATGATAATTTTCAGGATAGAGGAGCAACGTAACGAAGACAAATTCATTACGGAAATTCGTGAACTATTAAATTAGAAAGGAGATTTTGTGAAAAACAAAGTGCAGCTTGCACAATAAATTTAAAAGATCTATATTCGTTAATAACAATACTATTTTTTAAATGGGTGTCTCGATAGAAAATCTTAACGTGTACTGTTCTCTATGGTTATTAAAGACTTCAACATTTCAAAAATTGTATTAATTAGAAAAATATTTTCTAAAACAAAGATACACTGCTTAAAACAAAGAATTATGTGTTCAGAAGATTTTAGAAATTTAAGGATTGTTGCCTTTGTTTCATTTTAATGCAAATGATTTTTATTTAGATTTATCTTTAAAGCAGCTACATTGTAAGGTGAACGGTATTCAGAAAAACTTCTTGCCTACCACAATATTTAACTCTTTGAACTATGTGAAATACTGCACTATCATCCTTCCACAAATGTCACTTCACTAATTCAGCTCAGGTACACAGTTAAAGACTGCATAATTCAAACAGTTAAAACGGATTACAGAACTACCGTACTTGCAATTGCCTTGCAACACAGTAGCGAAAACCGGTGTGTAATAAATTTTACTACAATTACAAGGAACCCTGTAGCATTGCAAGCTTAAAATGCTTAAGTTTGGTTCGTCCCACTATACAATGGGCCCTCCCAAACAGTGTAGTTTTCACGCGAGAAATATATGTTTAGTTGTTACAACTCTTAAAATAATTAATACCAGAAGCACCAAACCATCCAAAATGACTTTCTTTCCCAGTTACTGAAATTGAAGATATGATTCTATGAGCAATTCTTTGACAAACTCTTTTATTCAAGCGTATATTATAATTATACTGTGCTTCTTTGTGCAAATTCTCATTTCTATACTTCATTTTACCAAAATTAAAATTAAAGTAAAGTTTCCTTCAACTAAAAGATTACTCATTGTAAAAACAACAAATAAAAATGTACTTAGACTTTATCAATTTATATGTTTTGCTGCAATTTAAAAATCTGTACATGCCATAAATGCATGAAGATCAAAAGTCTAGTTATAATGGAAATTCTTCAAAATTTGTGTAAATTCAATCTTGTCGTTGTGATGAAGTAATATACATTATTCGCGTTTAGGGCTCAGTAATTCTAGTGTTAAACCTCCAATAGTACCTTGGGATCTTTCCTGATCAAGCAAGATTTTTTTTACACTTTTCAATAATATTTATAAATATGAATTTTTTTAAATATGTATCTTAATGTATGTATACGTAACATAATTTTAGGACTGTTTTTCGCTAAGGAAAAAGATATTTCAAATGACCTCAGGAATCACCCCTTTCCGTGTGTTAACATAATTTTATGGGACACCCTGTACATAGTCATAAGTACAATGTTCCCATATGGAACCAGCATACTTACAATTGACAATTTCGCTAGGTTTTTTAAACCAGAGAACATTTGGAATTAAGTTCCAATTCAATCACTGCATAACAATAAAATACAACGTAGAATTAAATCAACATTGCACTTTTCATTTGAAATCTATCATGATCCCAATATACAAAAGACACGATATCAGTGGTAAATATCAAGCTCCTTATGACGCGGTAGGAAAATCGCAGATCAACGATTGCAAGCATCGAGAAAGAACTCCGAGACGTCCGACACGACGAACGATTCCCATTAGAATTTAGTATAAATATCTGGCCTCTCATCTTTAAAACATTGCAGTTAAAATCTCGGATTGGTCCGTGCCCGGGCAGTCGTTTTCCAATCGAGTTGTTTATCGACTGGTTCGCGAGGCGAGGCGCAAAAAGCTCGATCTTTTTAGTGCTTTTGATCCTCTTTCGAGGCGCAAAAAGCTTTCCGCTGGAAGTGCTATAGCCGGGGCACGTAACAAAAAGATTCGAATAATGCATGGCAGAAGAATGAAACACGCGTTCTTCGGTACAAGTGGGTGAAAGCCTTTCCCTCTTTATCCAGCTCCGGTGTGTGGACTTACTTAAAATCCGGGTCACATTCATTACGCATCTAATGCCCGCCTCTTCTACCGCCACCCGCATACATTATTGTTAGTTCCCGTAAGGATACGCCTAGCGTTGTATCACCATTTGTTTCACCTTTTGCGAGCCACGCACTCACATTTACATTCCCGCATTAAAATGGAAATTACTTGTTGACCCGGTGTAAATGTGCCCGCGTTTCTATGATATACATATCAAAAGAAATGTATGTGCATACTGCACACATATTCGGGTAATTGATACCGTGATAACGAACAAATGTGATCGTGCGATTTATTGGAGAAATTGTAAATCTGCGGTTATCGGGTTGCATCGTGTGAAATTTTTGTGTTTTTAGGTCAAATTAAAATGGGATCTTGAGGATATGAAATGAAACGATTCGAATAAAATCAGTATTTCCAGAAAGTGAAATATGTATAATGATCAAAATTAATTTATTTGTTAGTCTATCTGCTTAATCAAAGTGTGCACTGCGATTGCCATATTTTTGAATCAATGTACAAGAATATATTTCGAGAAAAACATAGTAAGTACAGTAAAAAAATCTTTATTTACTTCATCTTTGTTTCTTTAATTATTTTTATTTAAATGCGTATCATTATCGTGACTTTTCTTTAGTAAGATACTACATCATTATCAAAATCAACGTTTCCTTATTTAATCTACACATGTTCTTCATAAATAGATAAATAATTAGTTTAAAAAACAAAATTACATCATTGTAGTATTTGAGAAGTACAGTGTAACATGTTACTGCATGATTGAATTTATTTTATTTTTATAGTTTAAGTACGTGATTTTCGATCATTTTAAAAAATACAAAATAATTTAAGTTTCTTATGAAAGAACGAAATTTCTTTCGAAATTTTCTCAGATCTGTGAATTTGGAATTTAATACTAATACAACTTTCATTGAAATACCTTCATTTTAACCTATTAAAATGTTGAAAAATGTATGTAAATACTTTCATTAAATACGTAAAATGCGGAAACTATTTTTAATATACTAAAATAACTGGCAAAACTTTCGGAAGAAATGTGTAAGGAAGAGGAACGCGCAAGAATGTATTACAAGGAAGCTCAAACTCACCTAGCAGCAGCAAATTTTCTTATTTTCTGCATTTTTTCGTGCTTTTCCTTCTGCCGAGCGGCTAAAAGCACCGCTTCATCTTTTTCTTTCTCGGTGGTGCTACGTTGCAAACCGGAAGTTGCTAACTGAGTGGCACTTTGATCGCCGAGCATTAATGAAACGATCTAATAATATTTGCAACAATGTATGTACAAACATCGATAATATCGACGTAATTAATTAAAGATTAGAAACAACTGGATTTTAAATATTTCTAATACACTCCCAATTGTACAAGCTATGAACTAATTCTTCATTATAGTTAAAATAAACAATATTGGCTTAATAAATTTCCTTATTAAAAATTGTCTGGAAATAATCTTTAATATTAAATAGGTCGCCTATATAAAAAATTGTCTGGGAATAATTTTTAATACTAATAAATCAATATCAAAAATTGTTGCAGAGTAGTTTCTAATGATTATTAGATTGCCCAAATAAAAAATTGTACAAAAATAATCTTTAACTCAATAGACTGCCTGCATCAAAAATTATCTGAGGGTGCAACTTATCTTAAAGGGTGCAAGTATTAAAATGTAATGATCTAGAATCATTGAGAAATGAATTTTTAATGACCACATACCTCAAGTATTTGTAAATGGTACTTCTGTTCGCTGAGATTACTAGCAACAAACAATAGTAAATCGACAAGACCAGAAGCATTAAGAGCAAACAACACCTGAAGAAATATGCAAGGATAATTTTCAAATATAAATAACGGAGCATTGTATTTAATGCTGTACCTCATCGTGGATAGTGGCATCATTATCAACACGCTTTTCATTTTCATCGGGAGGAATTTGTAAGACATTTCTGATAAAAATAAGGATTCTTTCGATCATCATTTCTTTTTCCTCCCCTCTTTCTGAACTATCCTATAGCGATTGAAAATAAATAAATGAATCTGTTCTAGATTCAGAGAACATATGTGTTAATAATTCTGAAAGTGATCTAACTGTAAACTAACTTATATTGTTTAGTGAATTCATAATTCTTAGATCATTTTCATAATCATTAGCACACATGCGAGTTTACATATATTGTAAACTTACAATTTTCAGAATGTTACTCAAGCGATTGCTTAATGTTGTCCATATGCAATCCTCAGTTAATGCTGTTTTATACTGTTGTGTGAAAGAAACAAGTTTCTGATATATGCTGCGTTGCGTTTTTTCTGTAGGTATTTCTTCATTATAAATTAAGAAGACTGGACTGGTCAAATTTATAATCAACCTAATTAAATGAATACATAGTTACTATGATTGTGTTAAAATAAGAACACAGTGATTTTTTGCAACTTGAAATAAGTAAAATATAATAAATAGAAATATAATTTCCACTGGCTGTACTGTAAATAATTACTTGCCTCAACAATACATCCCACAAATCAGTCTTATCGCTATGGCAAATGAAAATTTTCATAAGATCTGTTTGAAGCAACTTTGTCTGACCCAGAAACTGACGCACGACATGGTCATCGTCATCCCTTCTCAAATATTTAATTAAATCTTTTATAACATCTACAATTAAAATAATAAACTTAATAAAGAAATATTAACTATTATTCTAAATTAATTAACGTCCTCTGGAAATAATCTTAAATCATACAATAATTAACAGCCTCACCTAAACAATGCTTATCTAAATGATACTTCCGTCCATCATAATAACCAAGTGCATTGCAAGTTGCAGTGAGCTCGGTAGAAATATAATCCGACATTGCGCTTTGTTTATATAATAACCAAGAATACAATTTCCTTTACTAATATGTAACAATCATTGCCACAATGAATTTCTATGTATCTCCTGTAAAACCAAGTATATAACAACATTTATTATATCATCATTATACTATTTCCACGTGATATGATTTTCTAAACTTATATCATTTTATAAATATATAAACCCTACTTAAGAACTATACACTAAATGTGTCGTGTTAATGTTAATCTTTCCACACCTTTTTCACAAAATACACACGTGTATGCATCGAATTTCGTACCGGCATGTGGAAGAATTGAGGTTAGAATGATTTAAACCGAAAATTTATAACAACATGAACAGCAGTACTTACAGTTGCAGCGGAACGATGACTCAATATCTTAACAAAATAACAATATTCTCACTTAACGAACACAATACTTTTCACAAATTTTAATAGAACTGAGCACAGCACACAAACGTCAAACGCAACAGGTGACGGAAAAGCGCGCGAAATAGTTCTACATCCCTACATGCGCTTTTGAAATCGCCCGACAGAGTGCTATCGATTTGTAACAAGAAATCGAGAGCCAAATAACCGTATTCAATTAATGCAGTTTCCTGGAAGGTATGGCATATAATTTCATTAATATTTAATATTTGGACTGATTGAAATGTGTTTAAAAGTGCTTCCATGTATCGAGAAGGTTTAATTTAATAGTATAATAACCTCCAAAATTCAAAAGTAAGGGGTAATGTAATTTTCTCTTACTAACATTAAATTATAATATAAATGTTTCCTCTATCTATACTGATCGATGTTTAGCATTTTGAAGCGTCTCATTAGTCAGGATATAAAAATTAATTTCACGTTTCACAGAATCGAATGTAATTCTATTTTTTAAAAGAGTACTATACAGCTTCACGATGGTTTAATAACGAGCGAAATCGATTCTTAACCAACTTTAAGCAATCAAGTAGCAATCCTACCTTCCGCAATTACTACCATTTCATCAAACCGCGAATTTATTCAAATTTAATTATTTCCTTCGTCCAGTTTTGTCGAGCCATGCGAAACGATCATAATCACTTTTTATCGCTAACTGGCATAAATTTGATTAGTACGATTCTGCCCACTTAGTACAATCTAATGAAAATATACTGTTGATTCAATATGCACTGTTTTCTCCACGTATAGAAAGTACAAAGTCAAATATTGTCGAAACATTGTTGTTCTCACAGTAACTTTGTTTGAAAATTTTGTTTCCAAAATTTGCAAATATTCTATCGATGTATCACTGCGTACAGTTTTCCTGAAATTAATTTGTCAATTTTTCACTTCGTTGTTATCCAAAAATATGTAACAATGTCTATGTCAACATATTTTAATTTTCATTAAAATTTTAATTTATACCATGGACCTAAAAATTGAACCAAGCTCAAGTGGCTATAACTTCAACAAAAATGATAGTATCGATATTATTAAAACATCATTTGAAAGCGTGCAATCTCTACTTTCAGATGCCTATTGAAAATTTGATTTATGCTTATTTTTGATAAAATTGAAGCGGTATAAATAGCACCTTGATAGGTCTTCAAATCTGTTTTATTGTACTATGCGAGTAAACAAAAGTTGCTATATACAGGGGACTAAATGTTTTATATATTTTTATATTATTTTTTTTTATATTATTTTATATATTTTATATATTTTTTATATATTTTATTTGCATATAATATCTATGTTGGTTAATTGTTGTACGATTTTCTTTTGCCGAGTTATTCATCTTCGAAACAAAAATGATCCGTATAAATTCGGTCGCTTCTAAAAAATCCGAAGGAATTATCGTACAAAATATTAAAAACAATACAATAGCAATTTTAAAAATATATTTTCTGTTTCCTCTAGTTAATATTTCGATGTATCGGGTTCTTTTATGAAATATTCTGCAAAATGGCGCAATTCCATTACGATCATAATCTCATTTTAAAGCGGATATTCATCGAAATGACACCTTACTTATTTTAGGTAGTGCACTTTGAGTCAAGATATGTCACGTTTATTGCCATCTCTGATCCTTTTACCTCATTTCTCTTATACAAATAATTTTATATTAATAAATTGAATGATCAGTTTGGGGCACAGAAATGGCACAAATTCTAAGACGATGTTAAGCTCGTTTCCAATTTTATTGGAACGATACCTTAACTATATTATAAGGTGCATATTTAGTCTCTCTTTTTTATTGTCCTCCTTCATTCTTTTATTTAATTCCCCTTTTACGGATAATTTCACATTGAGAAATTGAGTGATCGATTTGGGACAAAAAAACATTTATTCTTCTATCTTATTTCATCTCATTTCTCAAAAATAGAATGATCATTTTGAAGGAAAAAGTGGCACGAATTGTACTTCGACTTTTTGTCTCCGTTTATTCTTTTATCTGATTCCTCTTTCTTGAATAATTTAACATTGACAAACAGAATGATCACCTTGGGAAATGAATAATTTATTCCTAATCAATTCAGGGGGTTGTTGAACTTACCAATTCTAAATTTGCCTGGTTCTTTCCGTCTCGTAGACAGGGGTCCCATGTATTTTTCGTTTCGACTTGATTGGATGACTAGAGTGACCTTCTTGAGGGGTTCGGAACAGCCTGTACCCTAAGAAATATGACAATAGGGTGGCAAACTGCTAAAACCTTCGTAATACGAGAACCGTCAAGTTCATAAATCTAGGTGATAAATGTTTCGATACACGGGGTGGGACAGTAATTTTGTCCACCTGGAATATTTCCCTTGCTCTCACGTATAAAAAGACATATATCACAAGTATATAGTCGCCGTCTTTCGTTAAATAATAAAGATGTAAGCCTTGCGCTTGTTACACCAATCCTTTTGGATATAACTGAGAATAAATTGTAGGAAATTTTATGTCATACGAAAATTCGATCTTCAATATACAATGTAACACGTAACATCAATAATTTCTATGAAGTTCGACTTTCAGTTTGAAAATTGCGGATACTATATTAGGTGCTGGAAAAAGTAATTTTCGTTCGTTTGCACTTCAAACGAACTGCTACCTTTTGCGAGGAGCTTGTTTTGCGAAAGCAATTACATCGTCTGACAGCTTATTTTTCACTTTTTAGTCGGGCATTCCAATTAAATAATTTTCATCCGATATTTTAGAATAAATTAAATATGAATTGCGAAAAAGTGTAGTGCGAAAAGAGTTACTGTTCATCTGATATCTGTTGAAATAAATGAATTTTTAATATATTTAAGAATTATTTTACTAATACAAACGAGTAAAAGCAGTGACTTCTATTATCAGTTTATAATAATTAGTGGCGACAGCATTAGGGACAATGTTCTTTTGTTCAGTCCATATTATTATCGTCAGAAATTGGCGCGGCGTTACGTGTCGTGCACGCATAATTGCCACAGTATACCCAGCATACATAAACTTAATCTATCCCTCCGCCTTGAAATCTGTCTTGTTTGATTGAAATCTTGTAATTTTTGCATATTGCTGGCATGTACTTATTTATCGTCGGTGTTGTTTGTGATGCATATACATAGCATTGTGTTAATTTATATGTATAATACATATATACAATTACCTACGTCTTGTCTTTATAATTTATTAATTATTCAGTATGACTGACAGTTTATTTAATTACGAACTGGACAGTTCGCCATAATTAGCGATTAACGCATAATATTTACATAAAAAAACTCTTGAATAAAAGTGATCGTAAGCATTATTAGAATGATTCTTAAGTTAAACAACTTCTGAAATAATTAACTAGAGCTACACGATGAGCTTACGGTGGTAGTAATTGGGACATCCATACCCTAGTTACACGAAAAATCGATTCCACTGTGATCCGAAGTAGATACATCGGATCTCCGATCGGCTCCATAGGCCTTCTCTATTTTCCACATGGAAGAAAGCCATGGTTGACATGAAAGGGACGCCAGGGGTCCATTATTTTACTATAATACCGAGAGTTGCGCTCCACGTCGCGCAATCTGTGTGGTGGATATTGTCCATGAAGGGGGAAAATAAAGCCATAAATCCAATTTCGTTGGCAGACTAGACGAAAAAGAGCGGCGGCGGGACGGTTGACCGAAGTCTCCGCGGTAGGAATACACAAGAGAAAATAAAAACAGGGAACGTGAAGTTTGCACACAGGATTCGCTGGAACAAAGACGGATGAACTATTAGAAAGATTGAACCGAGGGGGGAGACCGCTTCTATTCTGCAAGGTTGAACGGCGTGGCGCTGGGAAAGGGTTGTGCTCGAGTGGCTGCTGGGACAAACATGCACGCTGACTAATCAATATCACCGGTCCTATCCGGGTCAATAGGTTATCGGCCATTTATTACTGAATCTTCATCACCACTCTTGTCTGTCCATTTCGTTACTTTGCCTGTCCATCTTTTCCCTTTACAGCCACCCTTTGTTCCAGAGCAGCTCGAACACAGCTGTCGATCATGCTAACTCGCGTCCACCGTTCTGATGCCACGCGAATCTGAGCGAATCGCCTGTGTTTTTGTGCAAAACAAAAATTGTTTGTCAGCTGCGAGAGGTTATATAGGAATCGAATAGACATTTATGCGAAATATCAAAGAGAGCAAATTCAAGCTACACTGGTTTTGCATTAAAAATTAAATCTTTTGCAGAGCATAATCAAAATTAATTCTCAAAATTCATCCTTGAAATTAATACTCAAGATTAATTCTTAAAATAAATTCTTCGTATTCCAAATTAATCGTTTTGTAAATCATATATAACTTTTTGCAAATAAAATTAATACTTTCGTAAATCAAAATTGGTCGCCTGTTATTCAATTTTTAAATTCGGTGTGAATTTGCATATTTATTTATAAAGTAATACGAAGTTTATTATAAATCGTTAAACTTCATTAATTTTCCATCATTTTAGTGAACATTAAGAGGGTTGATCTTGTTTCTAGCTCAATCTAGCTCGACCAAGTAAATTATATTTTAAATGAAAAATATCGATCATTTTGCATAATTTGAAAAGAATAAAAGTGCAACTAATTTGAAACAGTGTACAGTTCTTCACTTTCACTGACTTGTATAAATGTTACTAGAATCACAAAATCGCATTAATTTTCCCATAAATACAATTTTCATTTACGATAACACTATGATGTTATTCATATCGTTTTTAAGTGAACTACATTCTGACGCGAATTGTAATTAAATATGCGTCTAATTAACGTTTCGAGTGGCATTTAAATGTAAGTTTCGGCCCCCTTAAGTTTAACGCCGGAGCAACTGGCGCAACAACGTCATTAACTAGCTATTCGTTCGTGTTAGAGATTCCTTGGCACTATTTGCAGCAGTTACTGTGTCCTAGCGAGCATTTCAACGTTAAATGGCCAATCTCGTTGATTCACGTGATATTCTTTTCAGAGAAATTTCCGGGGGGTTTCGTCGTAGAATCAAAGTGCCGGTAACTTTCGACTCTATCTTGTAGAACGAAAGGATAGTTCCAGAAAATCTGTTACGACTACAAATTCTTTGGCGTGTAGACAAACTTTGGTGCTTTTGAACCCTGTATTTGTCTTTTTTATTATCGGGCCCGGACACTCGCGAGTGTATTTTCCCTCCATCCGATTTCCTCGTAATAGTGTTTCTCGACTTCGAACTGTTGTCCTTATAATACCTTGGAAGAACTGGATTCCACTTCGTATAACATGTTGCACGAATAGATACAATGAACCGCATTAATATTCGGACACCTTTTTAAAACAGAATAACTTTTTTAATAATGGACGGAATTAATTGAATATTTTTTGAAATTTTAGTTCGACCAGTTTGTTTGAGAATGAGCAAACAAAATTATTTCCTTTCAATCAAACAAAAGTCATCGTACGTTCCAGGATTCATATTTACAACACATATATGCTTAAGAAATTACGCAAAAAAGAAACGATCAACAGTTATTGGTATTATTATTCGAATAATGTTCTACAATTTCTATTGGAGTAATTTATTCGAGGAACAATAAAATAAAAAATATATATATGAAGAATTATTACAGTAAAGAATGAAGAATTATTCAAATGAAAAATGAATTATTAGAATGAAGAAGGAAGAATTCTTAGAACAAAAAATGAAGAATTATTAGAATAAACAGGGTAATTTGAATAAATTTGAATAATCTGTTACGATTAATGAATAGAATATTATTATAATTAATAGAATATTCACCTATGATTTCGTTCGAATAATTCTTTTGGATGAAAATTTATTCAAAACAATTCTAATAATACCCAACTCTGATTTATACCCTACGTAGATCTGCATACAAAATCTTCGACCACGTCAATCTCTTTCAGAAACGTGCTTTATTATTTAGATTATAACAAATTAATATAATTAAATGCACGGAAACTATTGAGCTGAAAGACTGAATTAAGACAGACAGGACCACTCTGTACGGTCTGGTAATCTTCATCAGAGGCACGTTACATCGAACAGTCACAGCGAAATAGCTAAAAGCCGGCGAACTCGGCTCGCAGACATAAACACGAATAACGGAAGTTTTAATTAAAGATTCAATTACAATAGGTGGTAGAAGGAAGTTGGAAACATTAGGAAGTTGTGACGATACCTGCCGGTACAGAAGGCGGCTGGCTGCAGACTCGTTCGAACGTAATCATCCCTCATCTAAGCTTAGCATTAAACCAAGGCAGCGTCGCCTAACCCCATATTTGAACTCTGGAGACGTACTCCAGGCTACTTTGTAGTTCGCCGGTGGAAAACTGTGTAAGACTGTCTGCTCCCCGCGAACTTGCCAGTTAAATGTCGTGTGTATAATCTATTCGTTAACTAGTTAATTTCGTTAAGTTCCCGGCGAGTTCCGCCGCGCGTAAACATAACTGTCTAGCGAGCGAACGAGCGAGTCGGAAACGGTGAATTTAGTCAAGCCGAAATAAAGCGATTGTATTCAGCCCCGTGAACTATAGCGGCGCAAACTCTTCCCGATTTCGTCGGGACGAAGGAATCAGAACGGCTATTACGCGGGAATTCATTACACCGGATTGTTAATTATACGCGCGCAACTTCTGTAATACGGGGTCCAACTATTTTGCAGTGACCGCCGCGGCGCGCGACGGCTCAAAGTCCGCGTATTAATTACGCCGTGCTGGTTCTGATTAAACAGTGTAATGCGCGGCAACTCTGAACACTGAATCACGCCGTTCCGATCGAAAAAGTTGGTTTCAAGCAACATCCTGTAGGCTAGGTGCACCGGTTATGGCCACGTTGAGAACTTTAGGGAGCCATGAATGGGGCATTTTATTTAGGACAACGTAACAAAAAATCTATAATTCTAGATATGTATAATTCTAGTTTGAATTATTCGAAAGATCAATTCTTTTACTATAAAAATGCATAGTGTCAATGATTTACTGCTACAAGTGCCTTTTGACCAAGGCCAGGGGAAATAGATTTTTTAAATAGTGGATAGATTATAAATATTTTTATTTTCTCATGTAATACAGAATGTGGCAAATAAAATTTTTTTTTGAAATTTTAGTTACGCATATTACTCAGTCAAGTATATTGAAGTGCCATTTCAATTTTGCATCTATTATTTTCTAAATTTATTTCGTCAGTACACAGCTCTCCATTATTTTCTCTCGATTGTTTTTGTTTGTTTTTGCTGACTCGAAATCGAAAGTTTTAGATGTTTGAAGGACTAGTTTGGTAGACAATGTTTAACAAGATTTTTACAAGTAACTTATTGAAATGACAAAAGTTTATCAAGGTTTCAGGTGTTGTTACTAGTTTTGTTATAAGCTAGACTTTCTTCGGGTCGATAACGAAAATTTGAACAATTTGTTTTGTATGTTTTAATAATCTTTAAGTATACTAAAAATGTCATCGAAATTGATTAGCAACTTCGTCCAGTTTTAAACAAATTGTTTCATCTTAAAAAGTGTCCACATACTTTCTCTCGACCCCGACTGTATTGATTTTCCATCAAGTGAATTGTTAAAAAATCACGGTTAGAGTTACTTAATTTGCTTTAGTACACTCGAAAGTCACCTTAAAAATTTCTGTTTGAATATTAAAATAACTTTGTTAATAAGTAAATTTTATTTGTTCCATTGTTGGTAATCCATTCTGTTAAGATTATTCGCTAGTGAGTCAGCAGACAATTCAGGGAACACATACCAGCCTAATTTCTCGTCGACGCTTTCAATTACTAATGAGACTTTCAATTACGGGGATTTATACCTGCGAAATCGGCTTAAGAACGTCTGCATCGAGATATCGATTGTTTGCTGACAGGGGATTTTAACTGTTCCCAGTGAACCTCCCTCTCTCCCCTATCTAGTGTTGAGTTTTCTTGATTCGCATGGTAATGAGAAAACAGTGTTAACAACTGAGCAACGCCTCTTCCCGATCTCTTATCCGTGCCATTGTGCTGCTTATCGAATCACAGTGGAGATTATTGTACAATAGGGTAGAAAAGCATTGTTAAAACTTCATGCCAATGATTATTCAACAGGGAGAATTGCAGCGGGCAAGCCGACACAAAGTAATATTTAATTTTATTATCTCATTGTCAATTAATTATTTTTCACTTGCGGACTTTAATTAGCATACGTTTCTCGTATTAATTTCACGTAATTTTCACTAATACTGAATAAGTCATTCGTGACGCATATCATTTCATTAATTGTGGACAACATGAGTAATCTCAATTTTAAAAAAGGAATTAATTTTAAAAAGATATTTGAATTGTAATAGTAATTAGAAATTTATTTAACGTTGTTGAGGATTCTTGTTATCAATCAAGAACATTTGTTTAACGTCGCGTCCATCTGATAGTAATTAAATCTTTATGGAAAATAAAAATGTTCTGGAACAATTATATAAAACAGGATTTGCATAAAAATGTATTTCTTTTAATAGTAGTTTCAATAAATTGCAAATTATATTAGAATGATCTTAATTTCTTGTGTTGTCATCACTGTCCTTTATTTCATTCACATATTTTTGTCATAAATGCACAAAATATGCAGTCTAGTGATTATGTATTAGTTCTTATTAAATTAAACTAAGATACATACAGTGGATTCGATCATGACTTTGTAAATTATGAATAATACTTTAAGTTTGTTTTTAGAATATGATTATGCGAGAACTATTACATTTAGAACAAAAACTCTTTTACCAGGATGAGTGGCTTCCTAATTTTCCTCATATTTTTAGTACGAACACATTCCTCAATTTACAAAATTGAGTTTATTAATTTATTTTATTAATTTTTTGTTTATTACATATTTATTTTATTTATTTATTCCTACTCTTGACCTTTTAACTCTTTACAGTCCTATGTCAAGTATGGCTCGACATTGACCTTTCCATTAAAAGCTACATATAATATTATATTGATTAACGTTACACGATATCTAAAAACAATTGTAAAATTCACAACTGTTCTAAATGGGTTGTAAAGCCACGTATAGGAACATGACTGAATTTTATGTACTGTTATAGTAAATTCTGAAATAAAAGTTAAGAATTGCTTTGGACCAGAAAGGATTACCTTTGTCACCAAGTAATAAACTTGGAAAAATGAGAGAATGGTGAGCGTGAATCTGTTAACAATGCCCTACCATATAAATCGAATGCCTAATGCAATTTATTATCTGAGTCCTGTGTTATTGACTTATCACTTCGTCGCAGCATACTAGCAGCGTTGAACGAGGCGACTGATTTTCAATGGTCCAAGTTTAGAACTACTCAAAAGACGTTCGCTTAGGAGGTTCAACATTAAACCTGCATTCAAATTTCATCAGTCATGCGGTTATATTTCAGTCTTACGTCTGTGCAGCTGAAACCTCGCTAAACGAGAAAGCCATCTTCATTTCATTAATGTCTGAATCAATTATGAGCTAAGGAACTCGACGGAGGATGCGTCATGTGTTGGAGATTGTTAATGTGTGAGAAAAGCGTGGGCCAAAAATAGGCTCGCGCTATGGTACTCTGATATCACTCGGTAGTCGTTTGTTAAGTGAACAAAAATTGTCTTTGGTTATCAATTGGTCGGTTTGAAACTGTGACAATATATTTAGGTAGAATATAATACGCTTGAATAATTTCTGCATGTTTGGAAAATTAATAGGAAACATTGAACTTACTGTGACAATTTTTGAAAATTTTCTTTTCTTTAAGGAAAAATTAAAAATTTTCTTTTCTTTAAAGAAAATTGTTGAATTTTCTTTTTAACGTTAGGTATAGATAATTGCAATAAATTGTTCATAGAAAATATCAAACTTTTAGTTGGTTGACATAGTAATTTGAAAACTTCACTATGAAATACTAAATAATATAATATAATATAATATAATATAATATAATATAATATAATATAATATAATATAATATAATATAATATAATATAATATAATATAATATAATATAATATAATATAATATAATATAATATAATATAATATAATATAATATAATATAATATAATATAATATAATATAATATAATAAATAAAATATTTGTATTATAGTAGATACATAAAACACCGTAACAAAGTAAAACCAAAAGCATAACCGTTTCAGAGATCTTCAAAAAAGATAAAACAATCAATATGAACTCTATATTACTTAGCTAGTCTTCCTAGAAAAATAAATTCACTGCTTAAAAATATTTCATAAAAATCATGCACTTAATATTCAACTTTTCACATTTATTATTGTCATTCAAAAATAATTATCTAAAATTGCAAAACTCGTGAAAATTGCAACAGTCACACCAGAAAATAGATTCCCAAAGTTACTCTGCAATTTTTCCAAGGTTTCAAACTTATTTGGCATAGCTCCATCGGTTTCGATCTCTTCGATATTATCGCCTTAAAAATGTCAGCCAAATTTCCACGGATCCAATAGCGGACACAAGCAGAGACACAGTAAACATAACTGCTCCCCCTCCGTGCGATTATGTTACGGTCCTTTGATCCAGTTCAACGATTCAACGATTTACGTCTTCGCCAAAGTAAGCATTTCGTTCAGCAAATCTGAAGTGGATACAGGCTTTACACCGCGTGGATTTATTCTTTTGTAGGTCAAATTCACCTTTTTTTTTCAAATCAAATCCGTCCTGTTTCAAGTCATGCTCGACTTTTCTAAATGGAATTCATTCTTCTGCAGGTTATACTGAACTCCTTCAAACGCCATATTCACTTTTCTTATTAGATCAAACTCATATTTTTGTAAGTTATACTCGAATATATCATAATTCGTAATTAATATAATTAAATTACTTAATACTTTGTAATTGTACTCCTATTGAATTACGAATTACATTGTAATTTAATATTATATATATATTATAATATAAGTAATTCAATTACATTATAATTGGTAATTTAATTATAATATATATATTTATATATATATATATATAAATTAATATATATAATTATATATATATATATAATATATATTATAATTAAATTACCAATTATAATGTAATTGAATTACTTTGTAGCTATTGAGTAATTTACAATAATTGTAATTCTGCAGAACTCTGACTAGGTTCCTTTGAAATCGCTTGTTTCCGAAAAAGACCGAGCCAAACAATTTGAAACAATTGACGATTGTCCCGGGTCCGACCGAATCAATCACCTTCGGATTCGAACGTGTCAGGAACGAGTGGATACCAAGATGCTTCGCAATAGGATACTGTAATTCCATTGCTTGCGCAGACAATGCCATTGTCCCGATACGGATATGTGTGCACAAACAGAACATTATCTTCGCGCAGATTGGTTTGACGTACACGTTTCGCGCCCGAATACGCTTCTAAATGTTTGCTCGCTATTCTTGCGAGTCTCCGGGAGTTTCGTGCCGTGGCAAATAATCAACTTGATTTTACGCAATGCCGTTTGCTCGGTGCCAGACGATGTTTGATAGAAGTATAGCAGCTTCTTCGAGGATCCATAAATCCATGTTCATTTATTAAACAAACAGTGTGAGCCAAGCTCTGGTTGCAAAGCAGAGCGATGAAAGTTGTGTTGCCAAAATGATTCTCTTTCATGGAATTAAAAGAGATGCTCTGATCTCCGTGTCCCATATTTAAACACACATATTAATATCGAATTCTTACTTCTCGTACATCATTCGTGATCATTCAATAAACCGATTCCGTTACACCATTTGCGTTACATCATTCGATCATTCGATGACTCTTGCTTCTCCCACATTATTTGATTATTTCATTATAATAAGAGTTATAATAAAAACAACTTCACAGGAAATGCATTATGATAGTTCTTTTTAAATTGTTACAATAAAACTGAAGTTCATGGACACTATAGTAATTTTTGATCTTTTAACTTTTTAATGATGGTTGTTATAATGATCATTGATTCTTCAATTTTGCTTTAGTTTCGGAATGATAGATATCAGAACTGCTTCCATTTCATATTTAAATTTTTCTTTAGCTTCGTAATGATAGATACGACAGTTATTGTTATAACTTAATATAGTATAATTTAATTTCTACATAACTTAAAAAAGTATTATTCAAGGTGTTTTCTGAAATTTAATGCAGTATCTAAAGTTGCATTAAACGAAATAAAATGTTTTAATACAACTGATTTATTCTGTGCTGTAAAATTGATGAAAGTATTGAATAGGAGAAGAATTTTACAATTTTTATTTGAATAACATACTTGTATAAAGAATTATTCGAATGATTTATTCGAATAGAAAATTATTCGTATAATGAATTATTCGAATGATTTCCTCGAATAAAGAATTATTTGAATGGTTTATTCGAACAAAGAATTATTTGAATGATTTATTCGAACAAAGAATTTATTCGTATAATAGAATAATTTATGATGTACAATTTATGATGAATAACGAATGATCGTTGTTCGAATAAAATATTCGACAATTATCTTAGATAAATATTTATTCGAAACATTTCGAATAATGCGCCACTCAGACCTACAGACGTAGTTCCAAAAACGTGCGACCATGAATACCGGCAGAAGCTTCCGTTTTATTTTTGATGGTTGTATAGAAGGTTCCCTAAAATGCAATTTGCAGAGTTATCGGTTCAATAAAAGCATTCCGATAGGAGTACAAGCAGAATAAACCGTCAAACAGCCTTCATGATTCGTTTCTTGGCACGGAATCGCCGTCGATAGGGAGCTTGTTTGAAATAAAAATTGTTCGATCTACTTTCCAAGGAAATAAACGTCGCCGGAGTACGGTGTCTCTCCGCTGCGTAAATGTTATCGATCTGCCGTACCTCGAAGCCACCCTCAAGGAGGCACTACATCGCGATGGGCCGGGATGTAAGAACATTTTTTTATAGCCTCGGCAAATGAGGCGTTGCATTTACACGGCACGGTGGCTCGATTATAAAATACGCTTCTTTGAAGTCACCCTGCGCCCCCATGAAAGTATAATGCACAGAAATATACCGTGGCTGGATAGGCTTGCGTTCCAGTTTTACAGGGACACGTCATCGTCACGGCTTATTGAGCTCTAAACGAGAGTGAAAGTTCTAATCTTCTGTCGTGTCGCGCTAATCAGCTTTCGAATCACTTGCTTTCCATCCGACCAAAAAATTGATTAAACACCAGCAGGAAACGTACACCGTCGAGTGGAAAATTGAAACTGGCGAGCCACACCAAGTTCATCATAGGGTGGAGGAGCCAATTACTGTGCCCTGTTAGCAGCTTTCAGGAGTTTTCGCTACTAAACACAACTTTGGCAATTTAAATGATATTACAGTTTTGTGATTCGACTACGTTGTAATTCGATTACAATGTAATTCAACTACATAGTAATTCAATTATATACGAATTCAACTGTGATGTAATTCAATTACATAGTGATTCAACTGCGTTTTAATTCAATTATATCAAAATTCGTAATTAATGTAATTTAATTACTTAATGTCTCGTAATTGAAGGTCTCAATGGACAAAAAGCACATGCCACTTGTATACCAATTTCGTTTTCCTGTTGCCTTATTACAATTTTTATGTAGTCTTTAATTCATTCCATAATTGCCATATCAATCGCTTGTCATTGGACGACATTAAAACTCGGTGACGTTAGCAACATTCAACATTCGATAAAAAAACATAATATCATTTACCACTTATTTTATATACCGTTCAAAATAAGTACCGTTTAAAATTATAAAATCGTAATTACGAATTGAATTGTAACTTAATTGAACGCAGATCTGAATTACGAATTACAATGTGACTGAATCACATTGCACTTCAATTACTCCGTAACTATAACTCGTCGAGTAATTCAATCGTAATTCTGCGCGACTCCGGACGTCCTAATAGTTTCGACTCGTCCAATTTCCGTTCAGCGAGCAGACATTCCCGGTAAAAGAGCACACGTCCGAACGAATAATGCTGTAGAAAGGCGAGCAAAGGTCCTGCCCCGCGAACGTAATTTTGTATTCAGGCTTTGCCGTATCAGCATACACGGCCGTGATAGATGCTTCATAAAATATCGGAGCATTTTTCGATCTGAAAGTGCGGCACGCTGGTATATTCCTGTCGTAGCAGAAAGATCGTCTGCCGTTTGGTCGCGGTGAATCGATATCTAATATTCGGAATGAAGCTGAATCCGCGGAGATGATGGCACGTATTACAATAATGGCGGCGAACCCGACATAGCCAGGCTGTAACTCGATAGTGTCGGGGCTTGGTAAGTGTCCGGCAATGAGGGCTATTGCCGGAACACAAATGCGATGGACTGTGAAATTGTTAGTTAGTTTCTAACAACGACGAGCACGGTCGCAGGTGCTGCAATCCCAACTTAAACGTACTTAGACGAGCGCGACAGCCAGCCTTGAGGAATTGGATGGCTCCGCGTAGGACTGATTAAATCCGGCCGTGGAAAAAGTGTCGGACTTCCTTTCAATCTAGGATGTCTAGATGATACGCTGTGGTCCAATTAACCCTCGTCTCCGTTCCTGGCGTCAATTTGACACTATTTTCAAGTTTCGGCGTACAGTAGAACCTCGTTTATGCGAACATTCGGGATACCGGGTGCAAAGCGATTCCGATAACCAGAGAGATTTGCATAATAGATGTCCGCTCGCATTCACATCACCTTTTCTTTAGTTCAGATAATGAAGGTTCCTATGTTCAGTTAATCGAGGTTCATTGCTATTCGTATCTTTAATATAATTCGATTTAATATAATAAGGTAAGCGTATCAATTACTGTGCTCATGAAGGCGACGTCCGGAATTTTCAACAAGTTGGATAGCTTCTCTTACCGATATCGCACTTCCTAAAACATTTCGATTATATGTTGATGTCTTTTATATAAGTATGCAAATTTTCATATGTGAGATATGTAAAGACTACGAAATATTTAACAAAATTCATTATTCTGCTTAAGTCTTTTACAAGGGCCGAGAGTAATATCGATATTGTATTGTCTCGTTTCGAAAACCTAAGACGATGTCAAGATAAGAAATTAAAAGTATTTTCGATACGACATCGAGGCTATCTAAATCAAGAATATAAATAAGACAAGATAATATACTCGATATCTTGAAAGAATCTTGATGTTGTTAAATGTAAATATGTGCATGTTAAATGTAAATACGACACACTGTACTTATCTTATAGAATTTAGATAATTTGAATTTTTTTAAAATTATTATTTATTTTAAGAATATAGTTCTATTTATAAAATAATGATTTGCGGAAATTATAAAAAGATCGCCAGTAGATAATGTGTCAAAAGTTACATTCAATTAGTGAAGAACGATTTCACAATTTTCAACAAGTACTAGAAAGTTTTCGACCACTCAGATCGATATAAAATTTTACGAAAAATTACTACGTTTTAGGACGTTAAAATATTATTTCGCGCACTTAAAACCGGTCGCAAATAACATTTTAGAAAACCTAAGACGCACGGTCCAAAAACACATACGCGTGAAGAAATTACCGTTTGTTCCATGCTCGTACGATTCCACAGCGTTCGCGTTCGCAGACGCGACATCGCCCCTAAAAACAAGCGCTAACCTAATCGCTGGCTCGTTCACGTTTTAAACCGCCAGACATTCGTTTCCCGGGGAAATAGTAGTTTCTGTCGCGTCGGCGGCAGCATCGAGGTTTAGCATAATTCCGCGGAAAGTTTAATGCCGGCGAAATTAGGTTTAATCCGGTGCCGAAGTTGCGCGTCGGGACCGCCGTAAAAGACACGTCTCACTTGAGGACGTTAGGTTGCTCGCGGACAATAAAATGCACCGGTTATCCGCCGGTTTACAAGCCGATGCAATCGCTCGGGGCTGTTCCCGCAACATCATGGGGGATAGTCGCGGACTTAGCCGTGGCCCCATGGCGAGGCTCTTGCCCGCATGCAAATTCCCGCATTATTCGCGATTATGCGCGCACGCAGGCCCGTTTCGGCTTTCTGCGGGTTCCTTTTTCTTGTTATTCCGAGCGACGCCTCCGAAGACGGGGAGCGGATCGATTCTGTTCGAGGAAACTTCTCGGGTCGTAAGCCACGCGTTGTCCAAACCCCACCGATTTCACTAGGCCGTGGTAAAAATTTGTACCACGGTCCCCGGGGAATCCGAGCGTGGTGGTTATTTGCGGTGATCCACCCTGGCCCGCCCCCTTAACTCCCTAGAATCGATCTCTCTGGGATGACAATAGCATCTTCGTTTTCTTCATAGAACACGACGATCGCAGAAATGCGAGATGTAGGACGAAGGAGCCAATTACTGTGGTTTTCGTTCCTTTTTGTCAGAACTATGGAGTCGCAATGGAGTAATCGTGGATCAATATTGAGAAATAAGAAGACAATATTTAACGATAAATTATTAAAACATTATTAAACGACGCGAGGGTTGCATTTGAAATCAACGATAACGACAGACAGACAGACAAACGACAAATATACCTCCATGACGCATTCAAGGATACAAATTAGGATTCATTCATATATCAACTAAATCGATTTTATCTGATAACTATATCCTACTCAACATACTGATCCGGGCAAATTGATTTCACTTAAAAACTATATTTAACAATTTTCAAGCATAATTAACTTTCTATTTATTTAATTGGACTTATTCAATTTTTTATTTCAACTGTGTATTTTATTTATTTGTCAAAGTTATAAATGTAAGAGACAAAATTACTTAAAATACTACAAAAACAATTGAAAATTTTGATAGGGTAGAGGAGCCAAGTACTGCGCCTTTCGTTCATTTTCAAGCATAATTAACTTTATATTTATCGAATTAGACCTACTCAATTTTATAAAATATTATTTATTTTCAATAAAATTGTACATGTAAGAGACGGAAGTTCTTGAAATACCACGAAAACTATTTCAATTTTTTGATAGGGTAGTGGAGCCAATCAATTTTATTTCCCATAATATATATATATACATATATATTTATTTTTTATTTATAATATATATATATATATATATATATATTTTTAAAGAGAAGAAATGTAAATATGAAATTTTATTACACCAGTTATTTTCAATGTGAACATTTAAATGATATATTATGACATTATATATATATAATTAAATAATTAAATAATAAAATAACTGGTGTAATAAAATTTCATATTTACATTTCTTCTCTTTAAAAATATGACAGAGATGATTTGAGAATTGTGGTTGTATAGGTCTACCCGCAGTAACAGGGCACAGTAATTGGCTCCTCTACCCTGTTGGGCTTATATCAGCCATCTGGTTTACCCGGATTCGCAGGATGTGGACGTTATGGCCTAATTTTGATTGATGTTTACTAGCTGTTTATTTTCTGTTGTTAGTGTGTTGTTGTTGCGAAATGGACTGCGGGTTTTGTACGGTTTCTACTAACATTGTTATGACGTATATTGCGATTGGGAGGTTGTATGCGGTTTGACCCTTATTCCAGAATACCACATGCTCGGTAATAAATTAACCCTTTGTAGTCGGATGTTCCCCGAGAGAGGATTTAATATGTACAGAGGAACTCCATTTATACGCACTTCGTTTATATAAACAAGAGTTTTTGCAGTATCTCTTTCAGTGAACTTTAGCTCTTATTATCTAAACAACCGCCGGTGGTTCATGTAACTGGAGTGGACAACCTGGTTATGTAAAGTTACCCGTGTGCCTTTAGGTGTATACAGGGTGTCATGTAACTCGTGCTACAACCAGATACGCGCTGATTCGACGTGAAAAAATAAGTCGAAAATATGGAATAAATTCTTTCTATCCAAGTCTCCGTTTTTGAGAAAACTTAGGTTGAAAAAATAATATCACTGGTATTTAAACAAAATATGGAGAAAATCAAACATGTACAGTATAATTACAGTGGCTTGCGCATTTTTTTAAACAGATTGCAACAGGTAACCGGTTAAATTACATTTATATTGTACAAAGTTAATAGGAACATGAGTAGAGTATGTTACAAGTTGTCATTGATTTCTGCGGAATTTGCACACCTTCAATGTTCCATTTTTCATGCAGAAATTCGCTATCTGAATGTGCACGAATTTGATAAAGTTTCAAATATCGCACAACAAACGGATACGGCCCGTTACATAGGAAATCGTGAATCGATTGCGGTATACTCTGCTCCAGTGATGGCGATCATTTCGAAAATTCATTGCTTTAAATTTCCATGACGCTATTTCACCGCACTTCGTCGAATGAATGTAGATCAGAAATTCCATTCGAACACAAAGTTTTAAAGCTCGATATTTCCATTGCAACAATCCTCCAACAATATTTTATAAAATAGAAGCGAGAGAGAAAAATGATGAAAGCCAACGAAAGACGAACTAAGCTAGAAACATCCATCCGACACACTTTCGAATAATATAAACGCAAAAGGAACTGCAATTCGATTGTTGCTGTCGTAAAAAATCTGTCGATAATAACGTTTCATTATTTTCTTATAATATTATTCAAATGTAAATAGAAAAAACACTAGGTTCACGCAGAATATTTCGACGCAGGTATAACAATTCGAATCGCCTACGAACAGTAGTTCGACAATTCTCTTTTAAATAATCGAACGAAGTTGCTGCGTTCTATAAATCCAAATAATTTGTTTCATTATTGATCGAACTGTTGCGCTGGCACAATTTTTTTCAACGATGCCTTTGAACAATTTTCTCGGCGGTGCTTTTCAACAGTATTTTCAACAATGGTTTTGTACAAAGGACTGTCAGAAAATCAGCGGCAGATGAGTTGTTAATTGAATTTTATCGGAACAATGTAACGACGGTATAATACTGGTCGGTTGAACGTTATTCGCGTGAACGTACCGCGATGAATTATTAAGAACAAACGGGTTTTATAATTTATTTGATGGGTTTGAGACGGTTATTTCTGCCTGAGCGATCTGTAGTCACGATTAATCGCTGCTGGTCGAAATATTTCATAGCTTGTATCTCGGTGGCGGTTTCCCGGTTTTCCGAAGGAACAAGTAAGTGCACGTTCCCCTCGAGGAGGAAGATGTTTCACGCTTCATTTGCTCGTACGAAACACTTTTGTAAAGAATGAACGATCGTTGCGGTTCACGGTGCTTGCAAATTCGCTCGAGCAGAAACACGAGATACTGCATGAGCATTTCATACCAAACGTAAAATTTTATAAATTTCACTCTGCTGGAACATAAAAATATTTTCGTCTCTATTTAGAACGCGAAACGGCCGAATATCTCCGCGCCTTGTTCCATTTATCACATGGAAAAACTCGAACAATTATCGCAGAGGCTAATTAGAAACGTGAGACAATAATAATAAAATCAGCTTTTTCAAAATAGTTTTTTCTACCGGTCGCGTTTACATTTATTCCCCTGTCTCTGCACTTTATATTACTATTAATCGCTGACGAATAAAATTTTAATTAAAATTTTTCATTGCAGTTAAATTCAGTCTACGTGTCTATATTTAAAGGATTTATATTTGTTTCGTTGCGTGCAAATTTAAAATGGTCGCATTTGCAATTACCACTTGATTTATCGATTAATTGCACGGAAAATTAATATAATTAATTTTCCGTGCAATTAATTTCTACGTCATCGAATATCACTTTGAAAAAAGTACTTATCTTATCATAAACTGATTTGTCCATGTTTAATTAATAATGCTGGATTCGATTGTTTACTACGTTCATGTGCAATTCAGTTCTATTTCACTGTGCGTAATTTTGAAATTAGGGTATCTGTAAATATTCATTGACTTATTCGCGTTTAATTTGATTCGATTACTCTCATTTAGCTGTGATTCATTAGATTCGATTATTTACTAATTTTCTGTGCAATTATCTCACTGAATGTCATTTTAAAACAAGTTCATTTGTAATCATCAACTAATTCGATCACGTTTAATTTTATTCAATTATTTACTAATCAATTACTCTGATTTGCCTTTAATTCGCTGGATTCGATTAAATTGCTGGAATCAAATGAAATCAATTTGAAACAATTTATTATCACCAATAACTAATTTATTTTTGTTTAATGTGATTCAATTACTTACAAATCACTTGCTCTCAAAGTACGTTTTACTTTATTGCTAATAACTAAACGAGACATATTATAAATAATTTTCTATATTAAAAACAATAGAAAATCGAAATATACAAATACGATATTTTATAAAGTTTTTTTTCTTCAAATATACAGGGTGACTCATCTAAAGAAGACCATCTACAGTGCTGCGAATAATTATAAACGTTTACGTTTTTATTGATACTTAAACAAACACCAAGAAAACTATATTTCTATATTTCATTTCTCCATTATTTCTAATATAGAAATATACAAATATGGTATTTCGTCAAGTTTTTCCTTAAATATCACTAAAACTGTAAAAGTTACTTCGAGTCTACGATTATTCACACCATCGTGTACCTCTGTAGTTAACACGTTCCGTGCCGAGCTTTTTTTACTCGAATCTTCACACTTTGATATTTTACTAAAACTTGATGTATTACGTGCAATTATTAATTCTCGTACACATAACAACGTAACAAAAACTTATCAACGCCCATTCTTGCGGTGGAAATTGATTCTTCGGTTCTAAATTTCTTGTAAACAATTTGTTCAGTTCACTAAGTAAACATGCAAGCGTGTACCATCGATGGTACACGTGGCACGGAACGTGTTAATACGCGCTATTATATGTTCCAGCTGTTTCAATTTCGGAATCTACACGAGAACAATTTGGAAAATTGGCCCTCATTTTTCGGCCACCGATTGTACCACGCAGCGGTTCGTGGCGTCACGATCGATGCTCGTAATTGTTACAAGAAGGACGACGGAATAATTGTACAATGGAAGACGTGTGAAATCGTAACGCGGCACGTGTTGACATGACATACTTGTCGTTCCGTTCACGTAACAAGAGATCGTCCGGCTATTAACGGCTATACGCGCGCAATGCACGCCAGTGATGGACACTGATTCAATATGAGATTGACGTGGATCGAATGATTCAATGACAGTAAACCTGCCTCCCGAAATTCTATGTCGGTGACGCTTGTTCGGTAGTAGGGTATGAAAATTGAATTAAAAGCTAGCAACGGCCGGGAATAGGAGCGGCGCTGTCCGCCGATTGCATCGACCAATAAGTTCCCGTGAAATTATTATTATTACCGCGATCGGTTTTTAAATACCAGAATCAGCAAACAATGCTCCACTGCCACGAGGCAAGCCCGGATAATCATCTGTTACTCGTTATCACGTCGACGCTGTGGAAAATCATTTCGATTTATCGCGCGCTGCAAAAATATTCTGGCCACGCTGTAATTTATAGAGAGAGCATGCATCTTCATTCGATATTCAATTATTGAGTATCGCTAATTGTGATGTAGTTAAATACGATGCGAGGATTTTATGGATTGAAACATTATTGATTTTCGGCAGAGAGTTCGCAACAGTTTAAAGAGAACACAGACGAAATACAAGATTATGTATTTGTTCTGTTGTTCCAGCTGTTTTGTATCAACATAGTACAAAGTCGAATGAAAATATTAGCAATACGGCTAAAATATTTTCCAGTAGAAATATTAATACATTAAAAATTAAAAAAAATTTTCTCACGAGCAAGATATTTGTCCACAGAAATATCAGTACACTAAAAATTGTGAAATGTATTCATATAATTACAATATTTCCCAATAAAAATGTCACGTATACCAAACATTTTAAAAAGTGTTAGTGAAACTAAAATATTTCCAGTAGAAATATCAATTAAACATTATAAATAACGTTAATATAATTTATGTTTTTTTCCAATAATAGCGTCAATGTATCAAAAATTTTAAATAGTTTTAATGTACCTAAAATATTTTGCCAAAGACATACCAATATACCAAAAATTGTCAAAAGTATTAATACAGTTACAGCATTTTTTAATAACGGCGTCAGTGGTCTACAAATTTCAAGACGTTTCAATATAATAAAAATTTTTATCAATAGAAATATCAGTGTGCTAAAAATTGTAGAAAGTGTTAATATAATTAAAATATTTTCCAATATTGCCGCGAATACAACAAACGCATATAATACATTGAACTTCACGCTAAGCATGTTGTAACAATTGGCTACGCGGAACAGGCAGAATACGTGTGCATGCGTGAAAGAATCAATATCCACCCAGTGCTGGGTCTCGTATTCCGCAACGTGTCTATTGACATTAGTGATAAACGTAACGTGGAAAGCTTTGAACGAATTCGGTGAATCTCGTGGGAGTTCATGCCAGTTAGACAGGCAATTTTCCCAGTCCTTTGCGCCACATTCGTGTTTCAGGAGCGTTGTGAAAAGAAATGTGTTTTGGCAGAATTTCAGAGATTCCCGTTGCAGCTGCGGCCGGCCCTCGCACTTTATTATAATTTGAATCACGAAGAAAATTCCTCGTCTCTTAAATGTACTGTTTTCGTCAATATTTCTTTACCACTCGAACGACCCGAATTTTAAATTACAATATTCGAATTGCTTCGGTAAACTTTTCGGGGAAACCTTTTCCACCGTGACACGGGTCTGTGAACAATTATTTATTATACCGACTGCTGAAATATTTCCTTCTGTTGTGGAGGCGCGAAAAATATTCTGCACGCGATATCAATTTCTGTGCCAAGATTATTCTTTTTGTCTATTTTGTGAAATAGATTGATTGGTCAATTTGCGTCAGAACTTTTTCAGTTATTGCAGACATTGAAATAAATTGATGAATATACGTCAGGACGTTTTTAATTATTGGAAAGATTGAATGGAATTTATGAATTTACCTCAAAATATTTTGTGTTATCAGGGACATTTAAATAAATTGTTACTTTGTAATATTTTTTACTTGCTGGAGACGCGTCAATAAATTGAGCAATCAATTTTTTGAATGAACGCTTAACTACGCTGAATTTTCACTATTCCGTTATTTCACTATGATTATCTTTCTATAAAAATAGAAATTGAACATCGAATCATGTGCGACAAATCGGACGCAAAATATTTTTTTTATTGTACCCAAAGGAAATACTTGAGTGTCCACTTGTGTGTGAAGCATTTTCTACACAATTTAAAATATTATTTCGTTCGGTTATTTTTGAAACTTGTTGGAGTTTCATGGAAGTTACCGTAGAAAAATTGAATGGTATCGAAAAATCTGTTCGTCCATTGCTTCACTTTTTCCATGAATGCAGTGATGAATCTAAAAAATGCAACCACACTTTTCCAAAAATGAAACTGCACCTCTCACACGACATATAAATTTCAAACACAGACAATTCGAGGGATTTTAGACCGTGTTGTGCTTGTGTTACAAGCTTCAGAATTATTCAAACAGTATTTTTGAAAATAATATAAAAATTGATCCTTGTATAATAATAATAATAATAATAATAATAATAATAATAATAATAATAATAATAATAATAATAATAATAATAATAATAATAATAATATAATATAAATGTGCTATAAAGATAAATATAAAACAACAATAATACTTGTTATTTTATTGTTACCATTTCGTAAAAACAAATGAAGAAATATTTAAAAAGTATCTATTTGAATTTATTATTTATTTACTTCGTTATTCCTCAAATAACGATAATAAATAAATTATAATAATTCATTATTATTCCACATTATTGAATTTTATTTTACATAAAATCTGTATAATGAAATTGTAACACATTGCATAATTAAATTCTTTTTATTATTTGAAACTATTTTATTTGCTGATTGCAAATATTGCCATAATTATACTAGTTCATACTGCATCAATCTTAATTGCAATTTCTAATGCATTTGCCCTTGTATGCACCTATAAGTGCAGTCTCTCGTACCTTCAACCAGCCTTCGCATTACCACGTCATGCACGATGTTATTGTAGAAGTGCGAATGACAAAATTGGTTCGCCTTAGTCCCAAGGGAACATTGCAGATTTTATCGAAAACTAATGCGTTTGCACAGCTATTGTTATCGTCTGTAACATAACCTCTAAACTCCGACAACGCATAGAGAACGTATACTATTGTTCGATTACCAATATTGTGCATTTGCGGTGCTCGAATATGCGCGAAATGGAATACGATATATTTAATTCAAATCGAATCATTCCTGGCATTCGCCATTATCTGATGGTAAACCGGAAAAAATGAGTCACGACTCTGTTCAAATTAAAAATTATGCGATTATATTTATCTCGAGTAATGCAATCAATTTCAGGATTTGAAAAAATTTCTTGTCAGATTGAATAATTTTTGAATAATCTCTAGAAAATTATATATAATATAATTTGCAACTTTTTTTTTCTGTCATCATCGACAAAATATTTTAATTGAATCATTAGTAAAATAAGAATCCATTGATACAGAATGAAAAGTAATGCATAAATTTAGTAAATCTCATTATTGATTTCGTAATTATTTAATGTAATATGCAATTCGCAGCATCCGGAAATTTACACTAACAACCTATACTGATATTTGTATCATTTGTCTCCCTCATTCGTTGTTTGGATGTCATTGCATGATCATTTGGATCATATGTGTTTCTATGATTGTATCTTATATTATTAAAATTTAATCGTTGTATAAAAATACAAGGAAAATAATTTATTTGAATAAAAATGATAGAATATAAAGTATTTTTTCATAGCTTATCGGTTTATATTTCTTTCATGTTACTTTCTCGAATTATTGGAGTAACAAATTATTCGAATTATTCCAATAAAAAATTATCCTAATAAAGAATTATTTGAATAAAAAATCATGCGAATAGAGAATTATTCGATTAAATAGATAGAATAATTTATAACGAATAATGAATTATTCGAATAAAATATTCGACTGAATGTAATTATATATAATAATTATTTATATATGTTTATATGTATTATATATATATATATATATATATATATATATATATATATATATATATTCATATATATTATTATAATAATTATCTTAGATAAATATTTATTCGAAATAATCCGAATAATGCCTAACTCTGCAGCCAGAGTTGTTGTCATATTCACGGTGGCAGGATGATTGACGGTAATTAATCAGAAAATTCTGGGTAGTCTTCGACAATTTCTCTCGGCTGCCTAGAAACTAATCTGCATTCAAACATCGCCATTAATACAATTCCCTCGGCGTTGTGTGACGCTGACATATGTATGTTTTCTGTTTGCATACCTCAGTTATATGCATTATTGCTTTACGTCCCATTATTTCGGTTTCCACCCGTTTCGTGTAGTTACATATCCGCATACATACCCAAGTATGTGTCTTAGAACTGGCGCATAAGTACCGGTAGACAACAAGCGTACGAGGATGCATACACGTGCACGTCAGAGCTAGACCAAGGATAATTAATTATTCGGATTTGCATGTATCAGTCGTCCTTTCTGCTGAAAGAGTCACCGGTCTAATTGAAAATAACTTTCCACTTTATGCGAGTTTCGTTTAATTGTCACTGACATTGTCAACGCATTAGTCACCAGCGATCTTTTAATGGCTTTTGACATACACATGAGACGTACATATCTCGATGAATGGGTTTAATAACTAGATCGCGCGGATCTTCGCGCCAAATAAAAATTGTATTAGAGTTACACTCGTCACGGAAAGTATGCTAACAGCTTTACAAACGGAATAACTTTTTTAAGGTTGGTCCAAATGACTTGAATCTTTCTTAGACGACAGAGAGACTAGTTTCCTAGATAACAATTGTGATATTTTTCTTTTTATTTTACTATTACTTGCAATGACAAAAAAAATTAAGAAAACGTAGCTTGTTATGTCATGGGGAATCCTGAGACCATCTCAGGAGGAAATTACTTTCGCTTTTATCTCCTTCTCCAGAAAGCTCTGATGTTGGTGAGCCCGCAGATCAGACCGTGTTCTGTTCACAGGAGGTCAAAGATACTGGAAAGAGAAATGTACCACAAAAGAGGAACAGTATCTTCCTGCAGGGGTGACCTTTAATCATATTGGGCCAGCTATACCTTTATTGAGAAGATATATCCAAGAAAATCGGTTTCCCCTCTTCAAAGCAGGAAATTATCTTTGTAGACGTCGCAGGGGAGAAACGAAACGAATTTCTTTATCTGGTTAGGGAGTTTAATGAGATATTGTAGGGGGCAGTTGCTAATAGACGTATTTTCCAACATCGAAAATCATTGTAGCCTGGAGATTGAAAATAGTTCATTAATTTCCGTTTTCGAATGGAAACAATGATTTTCATTTGGACAATTGGAGTCTTTGTTTTAAACAGTGTTTAATAGCATCTGACTTAATTGCGAGCGGAATTATGTCTTCAATTTTTATCTTCTAAAGTATAGTTCCATAAATATTCGAAGTTTGATATTGAGAGCCAAGAACTTTTTTGCTTTGAAAAAGAAAAGATACGAAACTGATTTTTAGGTAGTACGATTCTGTTGGCTCTCCCAAACTGAATGGTGTGTATTTTTATAAGATTATAAAAATATTTAAGCGTACTGAAGAAATATATAAATATATATCGAGATTTAATTTCTAAAATAATTAGGAAAATCTTGAGAAAATCGATTCGCTAAAAGCATTAGGCTGTCTATAAAAATTCTACGAACATGCTTAAATATCCAGAATGTTACAAAAATATACAACGTTGATTTTGGGACCATTTAAGCAGCTTTTATGGTTCAAGAAGAAAAAATGCTAAAATTGGAAAGTCAACTTAACATTTAGTTGCTGAAAAATTGGACATGTTGTAACAACACATCCCTCTTTAAAAATTGTTGACTCAAACTGTTGCAATGTCTTCGAAAAATGTATTTGTGACAATAACACGTGTAGAAATGTTTTCTTTTTATTTATTAAGCTATGACACCCTTTACAATATTCAATTAAGTTTCAATGAAATGACTGTTTTATTTTTTAATTGTACTACTAACATTTATTTAGTTACTTATCTTAACCAATTAGCTGCTTTTGCGTAAAACAAAATATTGTCATTTCTTCACGACAAGTATTATACACGTTAAAAAAAGTGGCTTAAGTTGAAAATTCGACATCTTCTTCAACTACGACATTCAGATTCCCGTCGAGTCGATAAGAATTGCTGAGAATCGTCTATCGATTATCGAAAAGCAAAATCGGTATCAAACGGAAGACAGAGCATACGCAATAAGCTTGTACAACCGATCTTAGATGATGCAATTAATTTAATCGATGCGCAAGATCTGAAGCTTCGACCTCGAACGTTCGAATATGACGACGTTAATCGTGATTTGATGATTTACATAGGTGAAAGTACATGCACGCGTACCTTCTCGTACCTGAAGGACTAAGTTATCGGGATCGAAAGACATTAGCGAAGGGAGTCTGGGACAGACATCCGACAGGGGACATTAGATAGCGGGGTAGCATCGAAATATATGTCACCCTCCCCACAGCTCGCCCGCCTAGACGATCTTTAATCATGGCTCGTCAAGAGCATATCTGTCAAGCTATAGCACCCCTCTTTACGGGTAGATCATTTTTCCCCAAGACCAAATGATGACCAGGGTAATCCGTTGCTTGACAACGAATGATTGATAGAATCGGCGGAAACGTCTTCGAACCCATTATCTTTTCATCGGTGTTCTTCCTGCTTCAAGTTGAATATTTTTAATCGTTCACTGTGTAGAAAGTTTTGCCAGTTGATTGTAAGAGACATGTAAGGTTCAATAAAACATATTTGCCAACGATTGTTTTACGATCAATGTATTTAACATTGTATACAGTGTGTTGTGCATAAAAATATATTCTAAAATTATTCTAAAAAGTAATTGTATTGTCTACATTGCTCATATTGTTCAATTAATAATTTTTATTATTATTATTAACTTTTTCGCATAACAAACAAAATATAATATCGTAAGTATTACCTAAATATAATATTTGTACACGTATACAACTATATTAAACTTTCTTCAATTCTTAATCTATTAGCTCTATGAACTTTCAAAGTATTAAATATTTAACACTATTAACTTTACAAACATTTTAAGTATTTGATTATTAATATTATATTGTACGTAATACTACTTTATGCTAGGTTTCATGTATTTATAAATTCTCAATTGAAGCCTTTTATTGAAAATGATTGCCGTCGGCAGTCCTTTAAAGATTTTTGATATTGTTTTTCTGCCGCAAACGCTGGGTTTCGAGAACATAATAGAGAACAGCACAATAAAATCAAAGCGCTCTACTCATTAATGCCAAGTTTAAGCAAATTCCGACGATTTCCAAGCTAACTTGTAGAGAAATTGTGTATATGCATGTAATATGCAGAATATGCAACTTCTATGCGAAATATGCAAGCAATATGCAAAGTATGCAGAATACGCTAGAGAAGAAAAACATACTTTCTATAATGCTCTTAAATAGTTTTATTTGTTCGGTTCATTTTTCCGAAACATGCATTTGCATGAACTTCAACAGTCTAGCGATTAACGACAGTAACGAGCAGACGAAATCTGCAACAGCAAAGAAACGTATTACCCTTCGGCTGCACTATTCTGCAAACGGTGCACAGCAGAAAGATCCGCACCATGGTCATTATGGAACGATTCGACCGCCGTGGATCCCATTATTTGTAGCTGTAGGCGTAGCACAGTAGGCCCTGATTTCGTATTAGCGGATATTTCCGTTGAAAATCGTGAATGTGGCGGAGGTGGTTCCGGGCGCGTGTAGTAGGAGGCAGATGAATCGAGTCGTTTCGGCAAATATTGATTTCCAGTGATTTATCGGAGGCATAGGTTACCCGCCGTCGGCGCCCGTTGCCATCATCGGCGCCGCATCAACGGCAGAATAATTCCGGTATAATTAACCAGCTCGGCTAATAGCGACTGTTAATTAGTAGGTGGATACCTGGCGCAACCGTTGTCCGCGTGAGATATGATCGAGAATAGGAGAACCGGAGACACGTGCGTGCAAGCTTCGAGACGACCGGGCCTAGACATCAGATACAGCTATTTAATGCCGTTGCGAAGCTGCGTGCACAGAAATGGTATCCGCGACTAATGGAGCACGACTAAATCCTGTGATACATTAATCGCTAAAGCAACCAAAGTAGCAAAGCTTTTGTCTTCTCAAGCAGAGTTTTGCTAATTCAACTGTGCATATTGCAATTCAACTGATTGTGATTGAATCACAATGCAAATTAACTGAATTGCAACTCGATTAGATTGCAATTAAATACATTGAATTTCAATTACACTGCAATTCTAGTATATTGTTATTCAATTACGTTGCAATTCTAGTACATTGTTGTTCAATTACATTGCCATTCAACTACATTGTAATTCAATTATACTATAATTCAACTACATTGTAATTCAATTATACTGCAATTCAACTGCATTGTAATTCAATTATACTGCAATTCAACTACATTGTAATTCAATTCAACTGCACACACACACAATTCAACTACATTGTAATTCAATTACAGTACAATTCAAATACATTGTAGTTCAATTACATTGCTATTCAACTACATTGTAATTCAATTGTATTGTAATTCAACTATATTGCATTCAATTACATTGCCATTCAACTACATTGTAATTGAATTACATTGAAATTCCACTAATTCAATTAGTTAATACAAACAAACTTTTCTATCGAATTCGTTGTCTAAAAATTTTCTATAAAATTGATCGATCGATTGAACTGTTGTTAGGATTGATCAATACACTAAACATACGATCATACCAATTATCATTAATTCCTGTATTTTCTATTAGAATGTTCCACGTTTCAATCTCCTCACATTTTCCATCGAATACGTTGTCTAAAAATTTTCAATAAAATTGAACGTCCGATTGAATCTCCACTTATCGTCGAATGAAACAATGCTCAATCATTCCCTATTCATCTGTCCGCATAATTAGCATGCTTGAACGGGTAATATCTGAATGACTCGTACGTTGAACAACTAAGAAAGTGGCTATTCATATAGAAACTCCTTTCTGCCGTCGCTATAGATTTTCCTTTCACGCACACACGTCGCGTCGCGTCGCGTCGCGTCGACCGTAAAATGAGTTGCAAGGCGAAATATTTGGAATAATACAAGATCTCTAGATACGCCTTTTATTCCGTTGTCCATCTTCCGTTTTAGATGCTCTCATACGGTTTTTGTCCTCTATAAAACCTTTATCGCATTCCCCGTATGAAAGATTCTGTTCGATTCCTTCTCGGAAACAAGTCTCTTTTTCTTCCAGAGATAAACCTATAAAACCGTTGTAAAAACGAACGAGAAATTGTGTTCCCTGAAACGAATACTTCGAGCCTTGATACGCAAAGACATTGATATTTGTATCTGAAACGAGAGCAGAGCTCGGATGGTACGCTTAATAATTAAATCACGGATTTATTTCACGGAATCTCATAATTTTACGGATCAATCGTCTGCTGGAATAATAAATAAGCAGACTGTGCTTCGTGCAAAGTAAAGCTTGCAAGAAACAAGAGCCGAATAGAAATTCCATTTCCTCTTCAATCATTTTAATAAGATGCCAAAAATGCGACCGTGTGCTTCACAGTTCTTTTAATCTCTTCACCGATTTAAATTTCATATAGGAATAAAGAACGTAATCTTCAACATCGAATATTAAAAATCCAAATGCTTCCATTTGGCGATGCAATGCAAAGAAATAAATACAGTCGGTGTGAAAATTATTCCTACATCTTTTAATAATCTTTTCATAATTAACACGTTCCGTGCCACGTGTACCATCGATGGTACACGCTTGCATGTTTACTTAGTGAACTGAACAAATTGTTTACAAGAAATTTAGAACCGAAGAATCAATTTCCACCGCAAGAATGGGCGTCGATAAGTTTTTGTTACGTTGTTATGTGTACGAGAATTAATAATTGCACGTAATACATCAAGTTTTAGTAAAATATCAAAGTGTGAAGATTCGAGTAAAAAAAGCTCGGCACGGAACGTGTTAATGGCTAAAACAATGGCTAGAAACACCGTTTGAAAAATCGAATCGCAGTTGGTTGGGTTGGCAAACGAAATAAAAAGATGTTTTTTTTTTAAATTTGCTAGCTGAAACTGTTGTGAACATTTATAAAATGCGTTTTGTATATCTTGGTATAATACTGAAGACTTCATTGAAAACGGCTGACGTTGTTACGAGTATGCTGCGAATTTCTATGCAAAATCAAAATTGTCTGGATCAATTACGAAATACAAGAGCTGGTTTTCATAAAAACCACTTGTTTGCAATATCATTATTCTAAATACTATTCTGCGAAATATTACTGTTTCATGAAATATTATCTTCTCATGTTTTAATGAAATTATTATTTCAGAATAGTATTTCTATGTGCAGCTATTAAAATATATATATTTGAAAAGCTATTTCCATATGTAACTACTATTTCAAAGAAAAATTTATTCTCCAAACTCTGTATCACATAAGAAGACAAAAACATTTATAGTCTATTTACTATTTCTAAAATCTGTTTTTCTCGAATCCTGATAGTAATGCATTGAAAAGCTCCAATTCTCTTGATCCTCTTACAAATTTCAGTTCTGTCATAAATGCATAGAATTCGTCGTACAATAATTACTGCTTAAAGGAACGGTTTCGACGATCAATACTTTTTATTCGACAAACCACAGCGAACAAAACCGTTTAAACAATGAATGCCATTTAACGGATCAAACGTACGGATCATTTCAAGGAACAATAATTTCACAAAGCTCGCGTAACAGGGCAAGGGAATGGCCACGATTCCGGGGAAAGGTCCTGTGAATGTCGTCCATTCATCTCGTTACGGTTCCCGCGGTGCGTGCGTTATTAATTAACGTCGTCGTCGTTTGCGCCTGTTTTCTAAGCGTCGCGCCGCGCCACGCCGCGTCGACGCGTTATAGGCGATTCTTAATTTCTGCGAACGGAAGCTAATTAAAAAATTCATCAGTCGGCCCTTTTGTTGCGTTTCTTGGCGCGCACCCCTGGCCAACGGTTATTTCGTTCCTTTCTTCGTATTCCGCGCGACGCCTTTTCCTCCTGCCACGGCCCCCATGGCCCATGGTCCCTATGGTGCGGCGTTACGCAGGAAACGCCACCGGCGAACAAGACGTCAGGAGCCAAGCACAATCGTCGGCGTTAACAAGTCACACGTCAGCCCCAGGGAATTTATTCGTTTCGCGCCTCCACAGATATACAATTTAATTAAAAACGGCACGTCGAGCGGAAACGATATTCACGGCCCTCGGCGCTGCTGTTTGCCGCAATAGGGTAAATGCACCTATTACTGCGGGTGTACGCTTTACTTCGGCATTTTTTCCCAATGAGAACTACCGTGAAGAGGAAATTATCATTATCTGAAAAATTGTGGATCTTTCTGTAATAAAATTGTACTTGTCTTGTAACTATATTATGTATAACTAGTCGCAACTAATTTGTAGCCGCTAATAGTTAATACGTAACGTTTATGATAATTGTACTTATTACTGCGGGTGTACTGTTTACTGTGGTATTTCTTCTCAATGAGATTAAAAAGCATAAAAAAAAAAATATATAAATTATTTGTCTTGAATTTTGTATTGGAGAAATATCGCGAATGGGACATTACCATTATCTCAAAAATAGTGGATCTCTCTATAATAAAATTAGACTTGTTTTGTAAAATATAGTTCTATATTATGTATACAGGATGTCCCAAAATTGTGGTACTTTCAGGAAATGAGGGATTCCTGAGGTCATTCGAAGTAACTTTTTCGTTAGCGAATATGCAATTCGCGGCTTTGTTTAACCAAGTCGCGAATTGCATTTGTGCTAAGGAAAAAGTTACTTCAAATGACCTTAGGAACCCCTCATTTCCCGAAAGTAATTAAAACAATTAACTGTTTTTACTCTTGAGCCTTTATTCATTGCATTCGATTAATATCGCATTGGGTAGTCTGCTTTTTTCACAGTAATTGAACAAATTAAATTTTTAATGTTGCTACCAAGTATCACGGTGATTAAGTTTTGCTCTTTACAATTTAAAGTAATAGTCATTGTAACATATTTTGGAAATTATAATTTTGCAAATCTATAATCTAAATTTTATGAAGACGAATAAATGAAAAACTTCTTTAGCTGATTGAAATATATCTTAAGGTGAAACTAAAGCAAAAATATTATTAATTTTTATTAATAGACATGATTTTACATTAAACATTTGTACATGCCCCACAAGCATGAATTTTTCCTTTATTTTAGTCTTCATAAAATAAAATCTAAAAATGCAGATTTGAATATCCGCAATCTATTGATAGCGTTTTCAGATTGAACAACGACGTAAAATCGATATACAAAACAACAACTCTTCGTGGATTTTTAACAATAAACTGCTAAATATATTCGAAGCAATCTCGAGATCGCACACAATATATGAATTCAGTACGCTTTATCAAATAGACTGGCATCTGTGACATTTCACAGACCCGCTGAGTCCGAGCTGAAATCTAAGAAGAATATTTCCGTGATGTCAATAAATTCATTATTAACTGCAGGCGAATCTTTTCTTCAGTGCTGAAAGAGTATCTACTGTTTCAATAGGAATAGCCGTGCTTTCAACTTTGAGATAGTACCGGTGACTTTCTTGAAATTCAAATGTCATTCGAAGTGCAGCGCAAATAGTCGGAGAACGTAGAAAATCGGTCATCCCTAAGTCAATTGTATTAAAGATTCATGAAGAATTAAGACTTGTCATCGCTGCTCGATGGCTACCCGATTAGTATAGAATTTTTTGCATTATTTCCATCTGAACAAGATACTTTTATTCTGTCAAAAGCGCTCGGTAATTGATCGTTTTTATTTTGTGTGGCTTCGAAAATTTTTTTAAACATTTCTGTTAATTTTATTCAATTTGTTCAAATGCTCGTTTATTTAAAGATGCATAGGAATACTGAAGAGATAATGTTAAAGCATTTTAACCAGTGATCATCCTAATTCTGTTTTTTGTTTAATCCTTTTCCTATTAATGCAGTATTTTTTAAATAAGACAAGAACAGAACAATTTCATTTTTAATATATTTTATTATAGTATTGTTTATTAAAATATTCTAGATACGATCTAATTAACTGGAAAGTTGTAATCAATTCATAGATAATTTTTTTCTTTGTTACATCAATTTTCAAAAACTATGTTTTGATTACTTGAAAATATTTGGCAGAAAATTTCAAAATGCTTGATAGGAAGTTTTAAAATACTCGACAAGCAATTTGTCCTCTTTTGTTATATTCTTAAAAATATTTGTCTACTTATTTCAAAATACTTGGTAGGCAAGAATACGTCGCGAGAGACTTCAACATACTTGACAGAAAATTCGAAAATAATTGGTATAAACGATTTCTTTAGTTAATTTTGATTTTAAAAATCTTCGTCCGTGCGGTGCAGCGAATTTTAAGCGACCGTGGCCGAAAATTGCGATGTACTACAATGAATCCGACAGTCCTATCGAAAATCATTGACAGGATTGGAAGATCTAATTAGCTTTAGTACACCGAAATATCTACAGCCCCGTGACATCCTAGGGAAATTCGATTAGGACCGGTTCAATTCCGCGCCGCTTCCTGCGCGTTCTATAATCTTGTTCGCCTTAAAATCGAGGGGAATAGAAGTCGCGATGTCCAATATCGTAGGCCGATCGTAAAAGTTAGCGAGTTTGATAGCAGTCAGCTTTTGCAAAGCTCCTTCCAATTCGATCCCCGTCGCTTTTACGACAACGCATTCGCAAATGCTGCTTCAATTCCGAGCGTCACAGCAGGATCGTGTCGTCACAAACCTGCAGACGTTTCACCCTTTTATGAATATCGTTCATTACATTAATTGCGCCTGAACGGTCTACCTAATTTACCGAATTCCTCTAATACCTTCCTTTCCAAGTACAGCACGAACCCTTTTAATTACTGCCGGCTGCACTGCGAAATTCTGCGCGTTCTTTCATTAGGCTGCAGATTTTATGCATTTTCAATCGAAATGAAGAAAATACAAAATTTCAAAAATCTCAGAAGAATTTGCTCATTTCTGTGAGCAACAACGTTTAAACAACTCCTGTTAGCCACAAGTTTTAGATAACACCCGTGAGCAATAATTTTTTGGACAACTTCTATCAGCAATCATTTTTAGATAACTAATGAGCAATAATTTTTAGATAACTTGTGTGAGCCATAATTTTTAGACAAATTCTATCAGCAATCATTTTTAGATAACTTCTACCAGTCAAGATATTTAAATAACTTCCACAAGCAAAAATTTCAATGATACTCTGTTAAATTTTTTATTAAATGTAAAAGTTTCTTCGAGTCTGTAATTATTCCTGTTATTAAAAGTGCATAAAATCAGTAACTTAATAATTAGCGAAATCGTGTTTCGACTTTTCGATTTTGTCTCTTTCTCGCGGACTTTCACTTTGCTGCCCCGGCTACTGAATGTCAGCGGCAATTAATATAACCCGGTCGTTTGGCCGCAACTGTCGACTCTCGGCGGCGTATCGACTTTTCTCGTTTATGTCCCATGAAGCTACAAAACTCCTGCTCCGTGGCAGTGAAAATTCCATTTCCCAACAGAAAACACGATCGACGCCCGACTACCTTTGGCCCCTTAGCTGACGTTGCAACGTCGCCTAGGCGCGCCCATCGGTGAATTGCATCGAGCACCGAGGGCTACCGCGTTAAATCGAATTCTTTGGTGTTTTGACGGCGCAAAGGAAACAACGTGTAACTAGAATTATTCTGCAACGTTCGCGGGATTTTGCCAATTTGCGCCGGGTTTTGTTTTGACGCGTTTTAGACACTCTAGTTCGATATGGATGGCGATGGCTCGATCGCGACGTTGCAACTATTGTGTGAGTGACAATAGACACCGCTGGTTTTACTTAGATTTATATACGGTTTTTCGTATAGATGAACGTGATTTCATGTGGACAGTTGAACATGAGGGATTATCAATACGATACGTTAGAAACTCGATTATCTGGATTTCGAAATTGAAGTTTTTCTCAGAATTTAGAATCGGTCGCTTTGACTATGCTATTTCTAGTTTTGTCTTTGTAGCTCGCTTAACAACAAGATATCTTGCAACAGTAGCGATAATAGCAATAATAATATCAACAATATGGCAAAATATCTTGCTTTGTTGCTTCTCTTGGGTAATGGAAAAGTTAGACACCGTAATTTTCTACTATTATTCCGCATGTGAGAATAAATTCAATTTTTCAATAAATTGAGAATTTGTTGTTATTTCGCATCTAGAAATTCATGTAATTAATTTAGGACTAAGATGTTTAGATACTAGCTTAGGCAAAGCAATAATAATCTCTGCTTACATATTTGCTAATTTAAATAATCTCAGATGCTGCGACATAGTCTGCAACATTATAGCAACTTTATTCTGCAAAATTACGATGTAATTGAATTAAAATTACGAATTACAGGTTAAATCGCTGTGTAATTATAATTCAATTTAATTAAATTGTGTAATTGGATTAAAATGTAATTGAATTAGCACAAGTCTGGTCTTGCTGCATCTTTATACACTGAATTACATCACATTGAAATCAATTTTCTTGAAATAACATATATCTGTATATACTTTCTTATACGAACGTTTTAACTACCACGTCAGTAATACGTGATTAATGGACTAAACGAATAATTAATTTCGAAGTATGGAACATGATTCTTCGATTTTCTGAGCTTTCGTTTCCTAAATGTTTTAATAACCGAATTAAAAATGAATTTTCTCGGTGTGAAATTAAAACCGGATTCGAAAAAGTTAAGGGAAGCCTAAGGAGCCAGAAGTTTCGTTGTCAGCAATTATTAGTACATTATTCTGTCGCATTCTTAGGGAGAAATAAAAAGCTCGACGAGAAAGATGTTACTTTCCTTGTTTCTTACGACGACGTTATTAAGCGTCCAATACTTGGGAGTCGACGTCCGATGCCAGAACTAAGTAAACCGTATTGGCTCACGGCACCGATATTACTTTCGGTGAACTTCCGTCATTAATTCGGTGAACTTTAAAAGAAACCATGAAAGCAATATCTGTCTTGAAACGGAGCGTGTGAGATCCTGTGTGCAACAGATTCCCGTAAACCATCCTATCGAACTTCCGAACAGTTGTTAAAGTAACCCTCGTCCGAAAGAAAAAGCTTGTCTTACACAGAGCTCTCTCGACACGCGATAAATAATTCGACTTTCGGAACTTCGTTTATTTATCTCGATTTTATTTATCTCCGGTTTATCTCGGTTTATATATCTCCAGTTAATACATTGCAGAACGACACACACACACATTGTGTGAATAATAATTCGGTACACTAAAACTGTTTTATCAACCACCTGCATTATGATTTCAAAAAGATTCTGGCACGAAAAAGAAACGCCATGTACATTGTGTGCCAAACTTTAGTTTAACGTTTGGATATTAACAATACACGAGTAGGATTTTGTACCGATTTAAAAGAAGTGGATCAAATTCATATTTAGTTGATAACATTTATATTTCTATTGAAGATAAAATAATGAATTAAATTTTTTTCGAAGCTGATTTTTCAATAATTTGCAAGTATTGAGACTATTTATAATAGCCTTAATATAATAGTATAATAGTACAATCCTAGTACAATATAACGTTACACTTATTCCTAAAATTGTCCATTACACTCAACATTTCTTGAAATATGGCAACACACAGAAGTTTGTACACATACGTGCGAATAAAATCACAGATATAGAGCGTATTTATCGCATAAACGTATTTCAAACTTGATAAATATAATGTAATGTAACATAACGTAGCATAACGTAATATAATATAAGTATAATATAAATATAATATAATATAATATAATATAATATAATATAATATAATATAATATAATATAATATAATATAATATAATATAATATAATATAATATAATATAATATAATATAATATAATATAATATAATATAATATAATATAATATAATATAATATAATATAATATAATATAATATAATATAATATAATATAATATAATATAATATAATATAATATAATATAATATAATATAATATAATATAATATAATATAATATAATATAATATAATATAATATAATATAATAAAATATAATATAATATAATATAATATAATATAATATAATATAAATCAACAGAATTCATATGAACGAGCAGCATCTCTGAGCAACCAGAAATCGCACGGCCAGTGAAGCAGAAACAAAATTAGTGGATTATCTGGCAGCATCCGCGCGTGAAACGGGACAGAAAGTGGCGAGGTAGCATCTCGAGTACGGGGGACTAGTTTTATCGATACATTTCGAAACAGCGTTTCACGAAACTCGCGCTCGGCAACGCTTTGAAACAAGTATGCCAATATGATGCAGGGGAACACTGTCGCGCTACACTTTTTTCCCATTCACACTCGAACTTTCCAATCCCGATCCCGGTTGCACTCTCCGCCCACGCTCCTCTTTTTCTTCTAGGACGCACGAAGTTTGATACTCCGTCGCAGCTAGATAGAATACGTATCCCGATCCCGCACATGAGATATTACTATCGTATCATTTGCACCGGCGAAAATGAGAAACACCGCGACAATGACGAATCGAGCACTTACAAACGATTTCAATCGGATAGTTCCTGATGCTGTCTAGCTTTTTCGGTTCACGGATCGAATGATTTATGCGGCAAACGTACTCAAGTGACGATCACGTTCTCGCGGAATTCATAGACAAGAAACGCAACATAAGCGCAAAGACGTAAACTTGTAGTTCTACATGTAGCAGAAGCTGTCTAGAAATTATTGTTCATAGAAGATGGCGGAAAATTATTGCTCATAAAAGCCATCTAAAAATTATTGCTCATAAAAGCTGTCTAAAAATTATTGCTCATGGAAGTCGCCTATAAATTATTGTTTATAGGAGCAATTTAGAAATTATTGCGTATAAGAGCTAGCTGAAAGTGAGCACTCATCATAATTACCTAGAAAATATCGTGCACAGAAGCTATTTGTAAAGTATCGTTCATAGAAACTAGCTAGAAATTATTGTTCATAGTAGCTAGCTACAAATTATTGCTTATAAGAGCAGTGTAAAATTTACTGCTCATGGAATCTAGCTGTAAATTGTTACTTCGAGAAGCTGTCTTGTAATTATTGCTCATAGATGTTGTCTATAAATTATTTAGAAATCATTGTTCATAGAATATAACCCTTCAATAACCCTTCACAACGACTCACAAGGATTTTTGTAATTTTAATTTTTGTAAATAATAATATAATTTTGTAATAATTAATTTTTGTAATCATTCGTTCACTTGATTCATTGATTTCATACATCTATTTCATTCGTTCATTTCATTCGTTCATTTCATTCGTTCATTTAACTTTTTCATTTCGTTCGTTCATTTATTTCTTTTATCGCCATAAATATTCGCAGTTAAGGAAGCACTAATTAGAAGAAGGAAGCGTTAGCGGAATTTGTTCCAGTGAAAATGAGAAACAGCGCAGCGATGACAAATCGTGCTCTTACGGACGATTTCGATCAGATAGGCCCCGATACCGTGCCCCGGTATTTTCGGTTTATGGACGAAATGATTTACGCGGGCAACGTGCGCGGCGACCATGCTCTCCCGCGGAATTCATAGCTCTGTCGTTACAAGCAACTTCCGTGGTAATACGCTGCCATCCAACTCAAGGTAAATAGAATGAACGTTGTCCAAACGTTACTCGAAACTTCCATGGTAATCCTTGATCTAGGTAATCCTTTTCTGGGTAAATGAATTCCGAAAGATTTTACAGCTACTTTTTGAGCGGAAATTGCGGCCGAGTGTGGAAACAGTTCAATCTACAAGGTTGTTGGAAAGCACTGACTTGTAATGGGTCAACATTCTACGTATTTTTCTATGCTGCGATTGGTAGGAAACTAGATGAATTTCGGAATCCTATGATCATCAGTTGTTATAATGTTTCAGATTTCATGTTCTTTTTATGATATATCGATGCAAATTCAATGCATTTGTATAGTATGTTCAATCTTTTAATACTTAATTTCGTTTCTTTTATGCATTTGCTGTATTATACTGAATGCTTGATATTTGATGAGAGTATGTTCTTGTAATAACTATAAATAAAATAGATAATAGTAAGGACAGAAACTTAATTGTTACAGTATTGCAAATTTTGTGCATTTAAACTACCGTGAATTTTTTAAATATTTAATTTCGTATTTTCTTAAACATTTGCTGTATTTTGCAGAATTTTTATTATTTGATGAGAATATATTAAATATTATTATATATATTAAATATAATATTATATATATTATATATATTATATATATTATATATATTATATATATTATATATATTATATATATTATATATATTAAAAGTATATATATATATATATATATATATATATATATATATATATATAGATAACAGCGAGGATCATATCTTATTTGTTAAAATGTTGCAGCTAAAATATACTATAACAAAGATCAATTGAAATTCTCTAAAATGTATAATTTTATAAATTTCGAGCAAACCTCACACTAGTGAGGACACTAGTTTATTGTATTTGCCTGTTATCCTTGTTTTAAGCTGTCTACTCAAGTTCGAGAATTTTAACCGCATTCCGTAGCAAGACGATGCAATTACCCATAAAATTAAAGAACAACTGTGACGCAATAGATGCCCGCACCTTATCAGTACCCACGAAAGGAAGCAACAAACCCTGCTAAACATCACACAACAATCGAAACCGTCCGATTAAAACTTATCAGAGCCATTCGGATTAATTCGGAATACATAATTCGTAAACAAATGCCGCGGATGCGATTGAAATCGCGAACGGTATCGCGTGTCGCGGCCGAAAAGCGGGGAACAATTTGCGATTGAAATTCGCGTAGAAAAATCATTCGCGAAGGAAACACGACCGGAAGGACCGAGCGCGGCCTCGAAAAGCAGAAATAATTTGGCCAGCGTCGAAACGTAAGTTCCGTTTTAATTTGAATCAGCGACCGCCCGCTGTTCCGCGCAGTCGTTCACCGTCGAAGATAAACAAAACGTCATTAACGTTTTCACATTATATTTCCATCAGCCCGGACAAGTGCACGCGTGTGTCGCCGGCCCGAGAGCACACGTGCACTAAAGAGTCGACAGAATGTCGATCGTACCGTCGCGCGAACGAAATTAAATCAGATTTCGTTGGAACGCTGCTGAATTATAAAACAACGAGCGGCGCAATGGAAAGAGCCATTATTAATACGGAAAATGTGTTCACACGCGGCCGGAGTTCCGCGAGGAACGTTTTCGGCACGGTGGCGATCGCTTAAACGGGCCGGAACGCGTGATTAAGTTCCGCGATGTTTGCCGCGCGCGTTTCTCGAACGCGTTTCGCACGTGCGATTGACGCGCTTGCGAACGACAGCGCGCGAGAATGAATTTCCACTCGCTGTGTTTTTGCCCGTTCACTTGTCGGAGCGACGTTAAGGCCCGATATTTCTGTTAATTATGAGGGCGCAGAAAAACTAAACTGAAAAAGTACCGACTGGCTCGTTGACTGACTGACTCCTCGACTGACTGGGGTCTCTTATTTATATTACGTCCCCCAAAAAGGCCACGCCTGTTTTGGGGGACTCGCTGTCTTCTTTTACCCCCGTTTAGTTTGGCGGGGGAGACAGCCATCGATGAACCCTCGCTGTAGGGGCGCGCTGGCCGTTCGGCCAGGTAGCGGTACGCGGCCGGCGGCTTTCTCCGCGACCAGGCATGCAGTACATCTGGCAGTGATAAAAAATAAAGAGACAAAGGAATTTTCGGTTCTTGCAAACGTCAAGGACGTTTTCTCTCCGTCGACCCCTTGACATCTGCAAGCGGACAGTTTTATGGTTATTACGGTCGCCGACCGTGTGCCGCTACAATTAAAATAATTGTTGCGACGGCAACACCGAAGGTCGAACATCCCTGGCCATCCCTTGAGCAATTAAGCAATATACCTGCGACAGTAAAAAATGCATCCGAACGAAAATACCCTTCGACCCGACGAACGGACAACACGTGCGACAGACTCATAAATTCCATATTTCACAAAACGGAAAAATTACAACCCGAACTTTCGAACAGTTTCCCACTCCTCGTTTCAAGTTCCTTCCGACACACCCATCTCCAATCAAAAACGCTTCATTTCCTCCACCAAAACCCACCATCCACCAATCAACAAAAAAACCGAGGTGACAAGCGGAAGGGCACCTAGAACGTTAGTCAGAACTGTTAGAACTCCCAGAACTCGTAGAACTCTAAGAACGCAGATAGAACGCAAATAACGCATCGCTAAGACCATAGCTGTACTGTAATATTATTAAAGTGTACGTAAAGGCAACCAGCGACTTCGTTCAACTTAATTCCATTTGGAAATAACGCGCATATACAATAATCTTGGCTATATCGACGCACTGTGGGGCAGAAAGAGGCTCGAGAAAAAAGTAGATTTTTGAAACGGTAAATAGACTATAAATATTTCTATCTTCTCATGTAATATAGGATTTGTCAAATAACCTGTTTTTTGGAACAGTGGAAATAGCATCTCAAATATATATTTTAATAGTTGCTCACAGAAGTACAGTTCTGACACGAGTGTTTCATTCAAATATAAGAAAACAATCATCGAATAATAATATTTCACGAAATAGTATTTAGGATAATGAAACAAAAATCGCGGTCAGTTTCTTTTGTTTCCAAATTAATAGCGAAGGATCAGACTACATTACATGGCAAGCGGCATGCCTGAAAACAATTTTACTAGGTCTGTGCATCTCGTCGAACTTGACAATTTTCAATTCGGCAAACATGGCCCCGCATGGCCTCACATTTAAAGGATTCCAGTGGCGACGATGCATCGTACTGAAAATTTAGAAACATTATCTTAAAGTACAAGTTTCAAGCTGTCGTTTGGAAAAAAAGCGATCATTCTACGATGATTTTTCGCGGAGTTATCGTTGGTCAAATTTGGCGAATTTTTATCCAAAATTTGTCTATGCTATATTTTTGTTGCTAGCAGTGTATAGACAAAGCCGACTCAAAAGTATCAAGCGGAATAATAAATTAAAAGCATTAAACAATCGAGCCAGTAAACGAAAGAGTATGCAGCAAATGAAAAAGAAACACCGAAGAGCGCGTGTTTAAATAATCATTAGAATAAAAGCTTCCACGATAACGCGTCCCCGGCGTTTCTAATGGACGACGTAATCCTCGTTTTAATAAAAACGGGAATAATGGCACGTGTAGCGCGCATATTGTCCGCGTGCATCGCACTTCCGGTGCAGCGGGCCCGATCGGAAACACGTTGCGCCGGAAGCAGGAAGGCAGGAACGTACGCATGCGTTTTCTTTTATCGGCAGCGCACGTGTAGGGAAAAGTCGAAGAAAGAGGCAATGTGCATAAGCATTTCCGAGTTTTCCATGTGAATACGTTGAATGACCGTTAGAATAGAGGGCAATATCGGAGCTCGCTGACGTCGCGGGCCGAAAGGCTCTTCTCTCTCTATCCCTCCCTCTCTCTCTCTCTCCCTTTCTCACTCACTCTCTCTCCGTCTTTCTCTCCCTTTTGCTCTCATTCTCTCGCTATCTGCCTTCCTCAGCCTCTGCCACCCACTTCTCATCCGCTTCCCTTCCTCGTGACGCCAGACTTACCCTCATACTCTGCAGGCTTGTTAATGTTCAATATCTTCGATCCTCGCTCTTCTCCTAGAATGTACAGGGTGGGGCTCCCGAAACAAGCCGTTCGAATAACTTTCCTGCTTCTTAAGAGACCCTGGGAAAACTGATTTCTACGATCTTTCACCCGATCGAGTGCTGTACGACTTCATCCGAAAAGTCTCCTTGAACTTAACCCTTTAACCGCGACACAGTGGTCCGGGAATGCGCTTTCTCTGGCTTAAATTATTTCAGAGTTCTTGGAAGGTTTAAGGTTATAGCATCAGAGTATATATATACCATATCATCGCCACTGTAATCCTTTAAATGTGAGGCCATGCGGGGCCATGTTTGCCGAATTGAAAATTGTCAAGTTCGACGAGATGCACAGACCTAGTAAAATTGTTTTCAGACATGCCGCTTGCCATGTAATGTAGTCTGATCCTTTGCTATATATATATATATATATGTCAAGGTATATGTATGTGTACTACCGAAAGGTCCTGTCCGATGATGTCATTTCAAGTTTCAATATGTATGCGCATGTTCATTCGAGACGTATATTTATCATAAATGGTATTTACGAATTACTATTGCTCTGGCGAGAGATCATAAGTTGCGGTGAAAATTATATTGTACAATAAATACTATTAAAGGTATGAAAACTTTGTTATTTTCTTTCGCATCGCGCACAGACAGGACTTTATGGTAGAGACCTAATATGTATATTGTTCGTTCTTTATCTGTTGTTTACTCTTTCGTTTACTGAGGTACTAAAGCGTTCCCCAGATTCGATTGTTTAATATTTTTAATTCATTGCTCGAGTTGGTTTTTCTGGGTTGGCTTCGGATATGCATTTTTGTAGCCGTTTTAGAATTCCGTTTAGGCTAACTTGTAACTGTTCCGATGTGGATCCTTTTACCTACATTTTTGGAAGTTGTGACGTAATAGTGCACATCTATATCTTTAGAAATGATTTACTGCAGAAGCTTCTTCAATCTTCTAAAGAATTTATATTTTCTCAGATGAGCACAATTGTTCTTCGTTTAATTTAATTGTCCGTGTCTAGACTGTGGATCTTTATGCATTTATGGTATTTATGGAAGTTACTCGTTACCCTCTGATTCGGTATTTTATACATATATAGGGCGTTTATTTTACCCTGCACAGTGAAATATCTTTGTTATTTTGGCTCATATAAAAAACATGTTGTTTAATTCGAAGCTAAGAATATTGTATAATTTTTTCTTTCAAGTTAATTTTTCTTAAATATTGAAGGTCGTCGTTATTTTTAGCACATTAATCTTTGTTCTTCTAGGTAAAAGTTAACCTCTATTTTTCTAAGTTCTAGGAAAACACTATATCCTATTACAACAACAATGTAAAAACATGAAATATTCCGCATTAAAATATTTAGCATAGTTTATTATGCTTGTTTTAATACATACAATATTATTCAAAAAAGGAAAGAAATTCACGTGTAGCGTATAGCCCTCACGCAACGAGAAGGCATCTTTGTGTTTACATTCCCCCTCTTACTAGCTGCCCCACTGCCGCAGCTGGTAAGAGGGGGAATGTAAACACAAAGGTGCCTCTTTGTCGCGTGAGGACTATATGTGCACACATTTCATGGACCATGAAATAAGATTAGATATCACACGTGGTTTGGCATAAGAGGGTTCAGTAATCAACGAACGCATCTCAAAAGACATGAAAACTTAATCCAGTCACAGTGCACAGTAATAGTAACAAGACGTAAAATTGTTTCAGTTACCGAATTACTTTAAATAAAAAAACTATATCCACGAAGTTGATTATTATTTCTCTGTAATTTAAACGATTTTTGTGAATACAATAGTTTATTGTTTTATTTTAGAAAGCACGTTTTTGTATGTTTTTCATCTTTATCTGCAACGTGTGTCTTAAGTTTCTTAACAAGATCAATGCAGAAACACGTCAAACCATTTAAAAAAAATTAGTTTCCGCATAATATATACCTTAAGAAGTTAAAATTTTGACTCATTTATGAAAAATATACATGAAATTTCGTTTAAAAATTCAATATCTTTAATTTAACACTAGATTTACGGAGCACAAACAACAGCTGCTTTATATTAGTTTATAAAAGTAACAATAAGACATTTATTCTGATTTTCAGCAGGTATTATCGTAACATTTGCCGTAAGTAAAATAACTCGTAAATGTATCTTTACGATATGAATAATCGTAAATTAAAGAATTAGTGACCCGTCATTTTTACGGGTTCCGTAAATCTAGTGTTAATAACGTGATTTTTAAATATAAGTAAAATTACCGTGAGGACACATCAACCAAGGGGGGGAGGGTAGTATGGAGGGGGTGTAACTGACACATTTACCTTACAAGGTTGAAAATGTGTCCGACATTAGGCAACATAACCTTATGCCAAGCGTGTAGCCAGAAAGGCGAACGTGATCCGTGACAAGAGGGTGACGCGAAGGAATAATAAAGCGCCCGAATCCAGCGGGAAGATAGGGAGAAATGAAGGGTGCCATTGCTATTGCGTTTTTTCCTGTTCGAGCGGAAGATACGTGTCAGCCTTATCGGCGGTTTGAATAAATTCCGAGGAGCACTCTCCTCAGAAGTTATTGCGTTTCAACGGAAAAGCACGGCGAACTCGTAAATGGAACAGAAACGCGGGGGCCGACAGCATGTTGGCTGCTGGTAGATAAGGGTTCCCAGTGGCGAGATGACACGTCCGCGATATCGTTTGTTTATTCCTCGTCTTTTTAATAACAAGCTCGCGATAACAAACTTGTTTTCTCAGGTACATCGTCCTGTCTCCTCCGTCGACGAAATAGTTCGCCCGGTTTTACAACGGTTTTCGACAAATTCCTCTGTCGCGAATTTTTACCGTGCTCCGAGGGTTCTTGCGAAAAATGGCACGAGTACGGCGTGTTGCTGAATTGTATGATATTCCGTGAATTAATTCGTTGACGTTTACCGCTGCAATAGTTCGCGACGAATGTATTGTATTAAATTTACTGCTATGAAACTTGTGATATCGTAATTCTCGTAATACAAAAAGCTAATTTGTGGCGTTCGTGAAAAATCTGATCCACCATGATATTCACGTGATTTACGATATCAGTACAATACGATTTTTAATAATAACAATAAATTGAAACAAATATAATTCTTGAATTTTTCCAACACTTCCGATAATTCATCTTTTGTGATAAATACATGAAATCTGCAATTACAGAACACCTAATGTAAGGAACAAATTTTTATTCAATTTTAGATCTTTTGCAAACTGTTTTCATTTTCAAATCAAGTAAGTTTAACAAATTTTCCAATAACATCGATTAAAAAAACCATTGCTCACTATGAAAAATAAAATTTGGGAAACAATGCTTGATAATTTCATATTACAGACGCAATTCTAATCTTTACATAAAATAAAAATTATCTACGTTAATGCTAGAAATTAGGAGTGATATAAACAAATATTTGTTTCGTATCGTAATAGTAACAACAAATTGAAACAAATACAATTCTTACATTACAAAAAAGAATAAAAAATTAAATCTACAATTTAACGTAATAAACGAATTTTCACTCGATTTCAATTGTTGCGTATTTTCTTTATTTTCAAAATTATGTCGTTTCGACAAAGTTTCCGATAAAATAAAAATTGTCAGAGGTGAAACAAAAATTTGTTTCGACTTTGAATAACTGCGACAACTTGATACAAAATATCATTTTTCAAATTCCACGCTGGTTTGAACAGCGTTTCGAAAGTATCGGCGCGATAAAAAAAAAGTAACGCTGGTATAAGATTCCTTGCGTTGGCCCGCTCACTGGCCGTTCTATTCTGCACGAAATAAACGGCAGGAATAAAAAGAGATTTTGGCTGGCACGACCGAAAAACGGGGATTTTTCTATGGAGTTCGCCGCACGGGCAACAGTCCAGTATTTGCTTTTCAGTGTTCGGTACAACGAAGCTATCGATTCGCGTCGGATCTCACGTGGCTTTTGGTCGCTCGCGAAATTGCCAATTCAAGCGGTTAGGAAAATATGCGTCTCCATAGTGTTAGACTCTGGTGTAACGTGCCGGGAATTACATTCGATACCGTACATAATCAAGTTAAATTCGTCGCGACCGATTGATTTACACGCGAGCGTCGCACCAACGATGCTATCTCTCTCTCTCTCTCTCTCTCTCTCTCTCTCTTTCTCTCTCTTTCTCGCTTCCTCTCTTGCTTTCTCTCTCTCTCTCTCTCTCTCTCTCTCTCTCTCTCTCTTTCTCGCTTCCTCTCTTGCTTTCTCTCTCTCTTGCTTTCTCTCTCTCTCTCTTTCTCTCTTTCTCTCTCTTTCTCTCTCTTTCTCTCTCTCTCTCTCTCTCTCTCTCTCTTTCTCGCTTTCTCTCTTGCTTTCTCTCTCTCTCTCTTTCTCGCTTTCTCTCTTGCTTTCTCTCTCTTTCTCTCTCTTTCTCTTTCTCGCTTTCTCTCTTGCTTTCTCTCTCTTTCTCTCTCTTTCTCTTTCTCGCTTTCTCTCTTGCTTTCTCTCTCTTTCTCTCTCTTTCTCTCTCTTTCTCTCTCTTTCTCTCTCTTTCTCTCTCGCTTTCTCTCTCTCTCTCTCTCTCTCTCTCACTCTCTGGTTTACAATTAATTACAGCTAATTAACTGCCACTTTATGAACTATCGGAATAAAATTACGCTAGTTCTAGTTTCTCTGTCCGCGCAATGTTCGCGTAGTCAGCAACAGCGTATTGCGGTTGCGCGTTACATCGCGGGAACTATTGCTTTCCATTAGTTATTATTGAACCGGAAATTGTTGGCAAATTGTCTGATGCGGTTCGAACAATTTTCAATAATAATTGGAAGCTGATTTGCAAGACCTCGATGCATTAGTGATGGTTAATCTGCGAATCTCTGTGCGAAACAGACATTTTCTGAATGCATAGTGAGGAACAACAGTTAAATAAACGTGTATATCTCGCAAACCATAACTGTTATAATCAATATGAAAAATGTTGTCGAATAAAAATTATTATTTTAACTTCTATTATTATTATTATTATTATTATTATTATTATTATTATTATTATTATTATTATTTTAGCTTCTAGCTCTACGATTCTAGCACCGATTGCACATAATTAGACTGCGGATTTTATGCATTGATGACAAAAATGACTAGGTCAAATACGAAACTGCAGACTTTAGAGGAATTTGGGAATAATTTTATATCGTATACAACTGTTTTAAATTATTAAGACAGAGAAGACATTTTCATCAAGATTGAATAAATTGAAATGCAAACAAACGTATAAATAAACAAGATATAACAGTATTCATCAACTTTCTTTTATAACGATCACTGTAAAAAGAAAATGATAAACTTCTTTTTAGTTCTAGTTTTTGGAACAATTGCGTACGAAAATAAAAATTTGTATAAATATCCGCAGTCTTAACCTTGGACAATTTTTATTTTAGTCGAGTTATAAGTCGACTGCGGATCTTTGTATAAAATAAAAATTGTCTACATTGGTGCTTTCTTTAAGTATTTTATCGAGTTGAAACTAACGCAACAGTATTTTGCAATTCTTTAAGTGTTTCTACTCCTTCATATTTAATATACTAATTTTTATTATAAATTTATAAAATCCCCGGTTTAGTTATGAAGTTTCTGTTCTATTGATTTTGGTATATGATTTTTGAATTATATGTACGCACGCGTATTTCTTATTATTTATTCGGTATTGAGTGGCAGCTCAACGAATCGATTTATCTCGGAATTGAACAGGAATTATTAATGTATTAATACTACTATTAATATCTGCAGTGTTCTGGAAATGTGTTTATTGATACGCGCAAATGTGTCCAATTTAATTTTGTAGACAAAATAGATATTCGGAAGAAAATATTACATCAAGCAGATTTCATAGTTGTGAACTCCGTACTGATTAATGTGTAATAATCAGGTTACATAGACGCGTTATGAAGGGAGCAATGAAATTACATCGAATAAATTGCAACTTGTATAGAAAGAATTTCGTGGATCAACGTACGTCGATTAATATAACACTGTGTAATTAATTCATAGAATACTAATGGTAAGCTACAAAATACGTTTGAATTAAACTAACAAACCGGTAATAAATATTAATACATTAATATTAATTATAGTTAGACTGCGGATATTTATACAAATTTTTATTTTCGTATGTAATTGTTCCAAAAACTAGAACTAAAAAGAAGATTATCATTTTCTTTTTACAATAATCATTGTATAAGAATTTATGCGTTCTTTTGCATTTGAAAAGACTGGACACGTCATCTACGGTCTAATTCTAACATTTGCAATAATTATGATTCTGAAAAATGTGCAAGTTTTTTATTTGGCATGAGAGGCACATCCATCTTTAAACATTTTAGGCTAACGTTTAAAATTAATAATATATATGTATTATATATTAAATTAATAATATATATATTATATATAATATTATATATAATAATTAATTTACGTACTATTTATGATTGCAAAAATCGTACTCACCTATTTGATACTAACTGCGTATACGAATTCAGCTCGTTTCAGGCTGAAGAAACCGTGTCATTCTTGAAAAATTCAGACCATGGAGCAGCCTTCAGGGTTTTTTGAAATTTTTATTTCTTTCAGCAGCAGGAAATAAAGTGCGGCTATCATTTAAAATGCTGAGTAGAAGGGGAGCAGAGACTGTCGGGAGCATACACATGGGGATCGTGTGTTCTGTGAATGTAATAGATTATAGTAATAATTTATTGCAATAAATTCTTAGTAATACAAAGAAGGAAATATTATCTTGGACGCAAAAGATGTCGTTCTTCAGGCAGCATTCATGACCGGAATAAAGAAATATTATAGAAATTTTCGAAAGTGCGTTAACGTGCTCCAAAAGTTCCTTTCGGTCAATCGACTCGTTTTTAATTAGGAAATTAATTTTTATTCAAAATGGTCTTGCCAGCCTAATTCAAATATTTATTATATTATTTACACAATAATATATGATATTGGTAAGAATCATTCCTCATAAAAAATTGTTCATGTGCAGCATTTTGGTCATTTTTAAATAATTTTCTAAATTTAATCATTTTCTAAAGTTTATTTAGAGATATTTAAAAATGACCAAAATTCTGCACATAAACAATTTTTTATGAGGAATGATTCTTACCAATATCATATATTATTGTGTAAATAATATAATATATATATATATATATATATCTGTTGTATACATTTCATAATTCTATTAGAAACCAACATATGTTTTCACAAAAATTATTTAAGTTTTTCTACGTATATATAGTAATAAAATCGTAAATGAGTCAAATTGACTCGCCCCGCAATCTAGTGTTAAAAAACACCTGTGCTTTATACGTTTGTATCTGTTACAAATTCCCAAAATCTTATAATTAAACAGTCAAATAATTATTAGGATGCTCGAAAAACCATTTCGATGTATACAGGACTCGAAAAACATTTGATTCACTATTTTGCCAATAAAAAGCAGGACCTGAAGCATAGGATTTCAAAACCTGGAAGATAGCAAAAAATTATAGTGCAAAGTGCTGAATTAACCCCTTGCTATAGTTTAAAAAGACATACTCGTGGTGGAGATTTCTATCAATAAGCTGTTGGCTACAAATGTTATTCTCTTCAAATTCTATTCTCTTGTCGCCAATATTTAAACATTCGAGTCGATATAAATACACAATAAATAAAAAGTTTCTTTTCCTTCGATGAAATGATTGCGATCGAAAAGGTTCTAATCATTGTAATCGTAAAGAAAACGGTTTAACAAGAGCTTAAACCTGCTCTAACTGTTAAAAACTCGTCCACCATTTTCTATTGAAAACCGAAATCATTTTCAGAAGAGACTGATAAAACTGAGAGAAGTGGATGCTCGAACCGAGTATCCCAACAATCGCGTAGAAGATTGCCTAGCACGACTGAAGTTCTACCTCTTTCGAACAAAGATTCGTCAAGATCCCAGAAGAATGCATAGAAATTACGGAAAGACGACGGGGCCGTTGAAAGCGGCGCAGTTTTTTCGGTGGAAATTAATTTCAACAAAGGGGTCGCCTCACACGCGAGTTACCTCCAAGGAAAATTACGGTCTGCGAAGCTTGTCGAGACGGTTGCAAAGAAGAGCAACTTGAAAATCCACCGGTAACGAAAACTTTTCTCGCGGGCGGTCATCTACGTTCATTGTTCCAGCCGCGTTCTGGCAGCTCGAAAGAATGCTTGCGGGTGACGGGGCGGTGGCTTGAAATTAAACATTTGGCCGGGGACAATGAACGGCTCTCTTGGCACACGCGTCCGGAACAATGGCTTGGCAATACTTGCGCCAGTCGAGAACTAAATGGCCCGGCCGAGCGCAAGGTGGAAGTTCGATGTTAATGTTACCTTTCATATTTCTGGCAACAAGAGGCTGTTTCACGCGCCACTTTCGCACGTGTCAACGACCGTGTTCACCCTCGCTTTTCACCTCAATCTCTTTCCACCGAAGCGAAGCCCCGCGTATCAAGATGCCTAACTACGCGAAACGCTGGCCTCAAAGCGTACCTGCGGAACATTTCGGGCTTACGCTGTGTCACACTGTCAGACGTTACCTTTTATTAGGGTGAGTAATGGCGGCTTTCGTTTACGAGGAGAACCGCCGCAGTCAGAGGTCGCTCTTTGGAAAAAGAGTACAGTAAATTCTCCCTAATTCGCGCTCAGATTGCGCACAAAAGTTGAGAATTTGGGAGGAGGAGATACGATTATTCGAGCCTTGCGGCTCGTTTTTATAGTTGTTGACAATCGGTAACTATAAAAACGAGCCGTAAGGCTCGAATAATCGTATCTCCTCCTCCCAAATTCTCAATTTTTGTGCGCAATCTGAGCGCGAATTAGGGAGAATTTACTGTACTCTTTTTCCAAAGAGCGACCTCTGACTGCGGCGACCTCAGATTGCACACAAAAGTTGAGAATTTGGGACGAGAAGATACGATTATTCGAGCCTTGCGGCTCGTTTTTATAGTTGTTGACAATCGGTAACTATAAAAACGAGCCGTAAGGCTCGAATAATCGTATCTTCTCGTCCCAAATTCTCAACTTTTGTGTGCAATCTGAGCACGAATTAAACAGTTGCATGTATGATCAGAATCATAACAGCTGCATGTATGATCCTTACGTAGAACGAATCTGTGAACCCTCCCAAATGCAATGATATACAGATCCAATGAGTGAGTCAACGTTTTTTGTTAATAACTCGTGAACGGTGCCTCGGAGAAAATTTTCGTAAAGGAAGAAGTTGCTTCAAATGGCTTCAGGAATCCCTCATTTCCCGGAAGTGCCATAATTTCGCGATTTTGGGATTTTGGAAAGGAAGAGTCTACAGAATCGTTCTACGTAGAAATCGTTTCCACGATATTGACGGTCAAAGCAGAAAAGATTTTCAAATTTGAACTATCACCAAAAAATTCGGTTTTCGATAGTGGATTGCGAAATTGGTGTCTTCTTATGTGACAGATTGAATTTTTATTTCCGTGTAAAAATACTCTCGCGCGCATAGATCGTATCGCGCGATAGTTTATTTAGCCGGAATAGCTTCAATTCTTAATCTGATTGACGCGCCGCAGCCGAGATCCCGTCGCACGGATCGCGCGAGAGTTTTAAATAATTTCGATTTTAATTGCGAATAAAGCACGACGGACGAGCGGACGTTTCAAACGGATTGCGATGAGGTAGATAAAAGTTGGACGGATTTGTTTTGAAGGTTGGACCGCGGGGGCGGGAGAGGTACACGCAGTGCGAGAGTCCCGGTCCTATCAAAACGTAGAATGAAGGGTGTTTGGCGTGGAGAGCTAATGGATCTGGTGGCGCGATGTTATCGCAGGAACTAAGATTGAATGAACGACAAACACGAGAGGGGTGGGGTCTTGACCGATAAGGGTCAAAGTGCGAAACTCCAAATCCGGCGGGATCTGTCGGTAAAACTGTTTGCGAAGGAAAGCGAGATAACGATAACACCGTCCGTGAATATTCATGATTAAACGAATGCTAATTACGGACATTTGATGTTTGCTAGCCCGAGCAATATTTAATTAAACGATATATTTCACGCGTGAGCATCGTAAAACAAACGTTACGGTTTAATTAAAGCTGCCATCCAGCTGTGTCGGGCCCAGCCTTCCCGATCATCCGCAGGAATTGTTATCCCGTCGTGCGTAACCTTTCTATGCAAAATTTTGCTGACTTTTTTTTATTATCCTTTATTTAATTTTACTTATTATTTGCATAATATTAAGTCTTTGAACTCGGATGACCTCTCTGTGGGGTCACAGTGAAACTGTCGATGATTACGATACTTTCAAAATGAACAATTTCTAGCTCAAAAAATCTCTACTAATTTTTTTCGAATTTTATTTAAATAGTCTAATTATTTCCAACGATCTATCATTTTATATTTTCCTTGAAGCTAATAATTATGGTATCTTTTGGTTTTATTATGGCTCTTTTTATGGTGAACTTTTGTTTCTTAATACCTGTATTAATTTGTTTTCAAAATTTATTTGAATAATCTATTTCCAATGGTTCATCATTTCTTATTTTCCTTGAAGATGATTATTAGAGTATTTTCAAAAATAATTAATTTGAGCTTCTCAAAATTTGCCTGAAAATCAACACGACCTTTTATCAAATTATTTCTAATGTTTTACCATTAGTTAATGGTACTTTTAAAATTTAACTTTTTTTTATTTCTAAATATCGACTATACGGCTTATAGAAGAATGATTAAAGAAAGAAAATCATTTTCAAATGACTTTTGTTTCCTGCAACACATACAGAACATTTTTCTTTCGCACAAAGATTTGCGACCTAGTTATAAAAATTTTTTATTCAAGGATTTCAATATACCATAAAGATTGGAGCAATATAAACACGATCAATCTTATTTCTTGCAACAAATGGAGTTTCTTATTTTACACAAAGATCTAATTAACACAGTATTTTCATGCGAATTGTATGTAATATTTGCATGAAAATTATATGTAATATTTGTAAGCTATTTATATTATAATAATTATAATAATATTTGGTGTCTTATTTTTACACGGAAATAATTATATTATAATAATATAATAATTTTATAATAATAGTATTTGTCTGGTTTCATAATTTTTAGAAAGTTGTCTATCATACACGCTATTGTTACGCATAAATATCGCAGCAGAATCAAAAATTTTGTAATCCTTCACTTATCAGTTTATAATTGAGACCTCGGAAATAAATATCGTCTTCTAGCATTAACGAGGAAATTTCACTTTCCGTGCTGGTGCACCTGTTTCTCGGCTCCCTTTTTGCTCCGAATTTTATATGAAAACAACGGAGAGAGGACGTACAACAACGGTGACTTCACCTCAACCATGATTCGTGGATATTCGCCATTGTGCTTTTCAGTCAAACTATACCGTCTACGTGGCATGTTCGTCAGCTCGCCGTGAACGAAAAACACTGCACAGGTACTGATATTTCCAAAATATGTTTTTAATATTCTAAAAACGAATATAAGCTCACTTTTGATAATTAGTTCAGGTCTACTGCAGATTATTTTTTCCAAATATTCTGAATTAATATTAGCCATGTCATACTTGATTTTTTATTACACAAGAAGTTTTCTGTCAATTTCGTTAACTGCTACTTGTTGTTGCATAATTATTGGCTAGCTTTCGTATGAGAAACCTTTTTATTAATTTGTCAGAAATATATAAAAAAAGTCGTGGTGATTTAATTTATTAATTATTATATATTAATAATTATTAATTATTTATTTAACTCTCCTATGTGTTCATAGCAACTTACAATAATGGTATTCTTTGTAAACTGTACTGTAAAATAATATAATAATGTACTTATAAATAATATATAATAGTATAATAATATAATAATATAATAATTAATACGAAGAAATCAAAAGAAAAGAAAAATGTATAAATTAAAAATAAGCAAAATTCGGGTCACACAGACTCTGCTGAAGAAATACGTGCATAGCTTTGTAAATTGCACTGTAAAACAATGTTTTCACGCTTGCCGTATGCAAAGATATAATAATTAACATGAAGAAATAAAAAGCAATTAGAAATGCATAAATTAAAAATAAGCAAAATCAGTAAATTCAATAATGTGGTAATTAAAGATTTAATTAAATGACTTCAATTTTTTCGAAAATGCGTTTTCGTAAATAGTTATATGACGCTATCACAGGCGATCTGTTTCGACTTCTGAGAACAGACGAGTTTTGTACTTATCATGAAATGTGCGAAGAATATGAACATATCGAATAGACGAACTGTTCTCCGAAGTTCGACTTCCAGTTCTCTGTATGTGTCACTTCCTTGTGATCCAAGTTCCGTATTCCGTTGAACCGATAAGGCACATCATTGTCCGAAAAGCGAGGCGCTCGAGCGAGAATTAATTAACGCGTGACGCGTGTATAGGTTTCGGTGCACCGTAGGCGTCTCACGAGTCACTGAACAATACCGCCATAAACCGCGAACACCCATGAGGATATCCTTGGTGATTGACACGACCGGATCTTCAGAATCCTTTAATTAGGGTCAAGTAACAGTAAAATAATCAATTCTGAGTAAAATAACTGCAGAAGAAAATTGTAAACTATGTCTTCATCCGTCTTAATCCTTCGCTATAAATTGAACATTTATTTCTGTCATCTGTTCAACTGCATACTCAGAAATATTAATTTTTCTGACGGCTAGCATTCGATTAAACAGCGCTTAGATGAATGTAACGCAGCTACTGTGTTTCTGTGCGCGGATGGATTGATTTTATTATTTACAGCGTGCGAGCGTGAATTATTGTTACTAGTTAACGTGTGTGAGTGAGAATCATTTTTATCAGTTCAATTCTTGAGTACGTGATAATTATTTATTTGTTCATTTATTTCAATATTTTAACTAACTTATGGGAAGAATCCTTTGTGTTACAAAATTAGAATAAAATTCGATAATAAAGTTCGATAAAAACAGGGGGGATGAGTGTGGAGGTATCTTTCGTTAATTGAGTTCTTGAATACGTGATTGTTATTTATTTATTTCAATATTTTAACAGAAAAAATCCGTTGTGTTACAAAGTTATGATAGAATTATTATTAAAATTGTTTGATAAAAACAAGGACAAAATGAGAGGCGATCACAATTGTTACACACGTGTGTTTTTATTTAAATATTATTATTTTTATTCAAATATTATATTTAATGAATTAGTAATATATTATTATTAACAATTTACATTTACATGACTCGTCAAGTTGCATGCATTATAGCGTATTTCCTAATTGATCTAATTTATTTTTCTCAGAATAACAACATTTTGTACCGAAGAATTAAATATAAGATTTAAATGAAGGGAAACGCGTCGGTGTCAACGAAAATTTGTTGAATAATAAATGAGCGATGATTGAACATTTTAAGTTGTAGAAAGTATAGAAATAAAATATCAAATTCACAGCAACCGGCAGACGTGACTTTCCCTTTTTTGGTCGTAGATCTCGTGTCGCGAACATAAATGGGAAATCAATAGCCCTCATGGAACATTCAAAGAGTTCACCGTGAACACGAGCCAAGTGTTAACCTTTTCAAGATGACAGCGGTACTTTCTTAACCCTTCGAGTCCCTCGACATCACGAAGTTTACTTGATCTAAAAGCCACCGTTTGAAACTTTCAATCAGATAATTTTCTTTCTTTCGCATGTGTATACACTTTTCAGTGAATTTATCGCGATGGCACATTCTGTTGTTAAATGTAGTTGTCATGTAATAAATGTAACATATTACAATAGAATATGTTATAAAATATTATTGTTCGTCGAATAGTATAACTTCGGTCTAAGAAATTCTTTCGTCACAACTTGCAATTAAATACAATTCTAAACAAAAAGATGGTATTCTTAAGAAACAATTTCTAAGACTCTGCTCTTTCCAAACTGATTTTATATTTGCTTCTACATAGTTATGCAGTTACTAAAATATACAATTTTGCTAAAATTTTGCTTTGCTGATAACTCACACATGCTTAGACTGACAAATTTTGCTTTCTCAATAGCACAATCATAGTGATTGTTCTGAACAAAAATATATTTTACCACTATGCTAAGTCCCATAAATAAATGTTAACCCTCTGCACATAAATGTTGACATAACAAAACTGCTGATAATCGTTGTACTTTTCAAATTTAAAACTTTCATGTCACAAAATTTTTATCAATACTATCTTACATTTAATCAAGTAGACTTTATTTAACATCGTTTTTAGACAGAGTAATTATTTCCAACGTTATATTATTTTATATTATATTTGAAGCGCTGCTCACTAATTGCTTTAATTAACCCCTAACTGCCGACACCGAGTATGGCAGACTCTATTGTAAATATTATTGCTTGTTGTTTCTACAATAAGTTGATTCTGAAGTTATTATTTCGAGTACGTTCTCCTCTCATTATCATCCCCAACATATGCAACAGAGTTGGGTAAAAAGTAATCTGATTAATGATCAACGATTATAATTCGTTAGTTATTACAACTAATTTATAATAATTTATAATAACTAACTATTTATAAAACAGTCGTAACTGTTAATCATTAACACAATTGACTGTGAAGTCTATTTTGAAGAAATCTGTTCTAGACGTCAACACTTCTTTTTTTTTATATAAATAAGTAATAATAAGTAAAAACTAATAGTAAATAAAAGATAATAATAAATAAAAATTAATAATAAGTAAAAAATAATAAGAAGAAAAAAATAATAAGTAAAAAATGATATGGAGTATAAAATAATAAGAAGCACAAAATAATTAATAAATTTTATGTTAATCAAGTTACCCTTTGCCCAACTTGGGTGTTGCAATACACGTTGCATTTAATTCCTACGTAAAAATTAATATCATATACATTTTATAAACAATACATTTTAGTTAGTAGTTATCACATATTCGAGTGTCCGCAGTTAAGAATTAATTTCCGAATTGCTGATACGCGATGATAGAAAATTCTGCGACACCAAAGGTTTAAAATTGTAAAATGGGACAATGCTGAACGAATCTCGTCTGAACGAATCCTCTCGCTATCTTTAGAAGCCAGTCATTTGTAGAATCACAGCATGACGTGCACGGGGGTGAATCCGGTAAGGAAAGAGGCCCGTTACGGGAAGTGCCATGGGGTAGAAGGTTACCACCGGAAAACCGCAGGGGAAGCAGGCCTAAGGGTTCGCCCATCGGGCAGCCCGGTAATTAACACGACGCGTCTGCAGGTTTACGACGCGACAATCGTTACCTATTGTGAACGGAAATCAGATTGCTCTAGGGCAACATGTTTACCAAAAACGTGCATCACTTGTGGTTTAGTTCAAAAATTGTATTTTTAGTCTTTAACTGGTACGATGTTTACGATAAGAATAACTGGTGTATTGGTATCCTGATTTTTTTATTAAGCTCATCAAATCTCAGTTAAGGTTTACTACTACTATATTTATTGTATAATTAATAAACAGTACCAAAGGTGCGAAAATGTACAATTGATAAGCATTGCAAAATGTGCGAGAATGTGCAATCAGTAAGCATTAGAAAATTTGCAAAATTGTGCAATTGATAAGCATTAAAAGGTGTATAAAAATGTACAATTCGTAAGAATTAGAAAATCTGTATAAATGTCAATATAAAGTGTGCAAAAAGAATAGTTTATCTAATTTTAATTAAAACCGTCCATTTTATTTTATTCTTGGTTACTGTATCAAAAATTATATAAAAACAAAAAAAATTAAACTTTTGGGAACAATCATAACCCCAAGCATGCAAGTTAAGGGTTGAAAACGAGAGACTTGTATGGTAACTGAGAAAAAATGCATTTAATATATGGTATATTAAATATTTGCTTATAATGAGTTTAGAATGCAATAAACAATAGTAGAAAATAAAGCTGGATACGTAAATATAGTATCTAATGCTATAATATAGTAATAATAACATAGTAATACTAATATAGTATCAGAAAAAGGTTTATTTAACGGATAATGTTAAATAATACATTAAAGTAATTTATAATCAAATAATAATATAAAATGAAACTTGATACTTAAATGCAATTATATCGAATAACTCGTGAATGTGGATGAAATACAATTCTGTTACTGCATTTTATTACTGCAATATTAATTTGTAACAGGATGGACTAAAAATAGAGAAAAGGTGTCCAATATAAAACGACACTTTTGATTTTTCGATCTAAATAATCATGATTCTTAGGAAAAACGAATTTGTGTGTCTTGATTGATAATTGAAGGATAATATTTAGAAAAAAAATTAATGAAATACAATATTGGAATTGTATGCCATCCAGGTGCATAATTTATTCGATGGGTTACATTTAGTTATATAAATTTACTACCTGCTATTGTCTATTATATTCTAAAATACCTTCAACCTATTATTTAATATATTATCCATTAAGTAAATTTTTCTTTGGAACTCATATATAGTTATGCCACATCCCAGCAATAAATAAACTGACAAATATTTATGTATCTAGATTTATTTTTTCTTCTTTTGAAATCATCTCAATCTATCATTTAACACAGTACCCATTAAATAAATTTTTGTTGAAAAAGCGTACATGGTTATTCAACTTCCCAGAAATAAATGAATTGACGACAGCTTAAGCATCGAGCTTTATTTTCTGCTATTTCTTCTTGTATTTCAGAATCACTTTAATCTATTGTTTCATACATTAACCACTAAATAAATGCTATTTTAGAAAGCGTACACAAAAAGCTAACCAAGAATAAATGAATTTTCGAAAGCAGGTCACCAGTTTCTAGATGAAAGCTGACAATTTTCTAAAAATTAGACTCGATCAATTGGGCTGCCGAGTGGCTGAATTGGTAAATAGGATTCGCGCACGGTGCCGATACGCGCAAATATTTCGCGACGGCGATGTTCTTGGTAATGACGGAAATGAAATGGTTAACGACGGAACAATAGGTGCCTGGTTGAACCTATCCGCAATGACGTTATGGTTAATTATCTGCTGGTAGGCAAGCCTGACACCGACTCGAGCACGGTGACGTGCCGTTAATTTTGCAGGTAATTAGTGGAACAGAGGCGTTCGACTGCTTGCGCCGGCAGAAACGAATGCAAAAGTGCGCGCGCGAAATGTGCTGATTGCATTACCAGAAAGACGAATAGCCGTTTCGGTGAATGGGCTCGTTAACTTGCGTACTTACAAATTGGCCGTCATTTCGGTTGCCAGTTCCATCCGCCCTCCCCCTGCTTCTCTGCAACGCTGCAGCCGTTTTTTTCTTCGGCTAACGACGAAAATCCGCCGAAGATAGATAAGACGACCAGAGATTAGACGCTAATGCCTCGGCTAATCTTCGCGTTAGCCATGCTTCGTTAAGCTTCGCACCTGAGAAAGGAAAACGTCTTGTTAGTGAATCACGTTGGAAACGTCGAGACGGTTCGATTCGAAATTTTTTCATTGACTCGCTTCGCTGACGATTCGTTACGAACCGTTTAGTATGTTTGCAAAAAGTAGGAGAGAGAACAATTCGTTGAATAAATTTCGGTCTCCGATAGAAGAAGAGGATTAGTTTGTTCTAAGTAGCCTGAGTCGGTTTACGCATATGTAGGTAGATTGCAGATGTTTATGAAAATTGTGATTGTTATCGATTATTATATGAAATCTATTCTGACTGTGATAGTCGTACTGACTGTGCTACAACTGTATAAATACAAATGATGTCGTTTTCAAATTTTGACAAACTTGTAATTTTTTTGTTTTGTTTGCTTTTTAAAATTAAATTGGTAAAATTAAAAGAATAAATTGGATTGGTAAAATTAAAAGGATTCAGGGAAAATTATTTTTCCTGCGTCCAATTAGACGAAATCATTAAACTTTCAGTTTACAACCTGAAATTCAAATTCGTTTGATCCTCCAGCCTTCATTTGTGTTACTGCTAATTTCATTAATTTAACCAAATTTCCACCGAAGGGATCATAATATAGCTTTAACCATTTTTATTTCGAATTACTTCACCAAAAAGATCGAAAGACGCTGTTTAAAATTTGAACGTAACACTATTTTTACCAAAAAGATCGAAGGATGCTTTTGAAAATTTCTCTGTAAAATTATTTTCAGGAGAGGGTTTGAAGGATAGATTTCAAAATTTAAATTATAAATAATTTTTTTCAGAAAGATCAGAAGATTTTCAACAAAAGGGTCAAAAGACAACTTTAAACATTTTAATTCAACACTATTTTAACCAAAGGGATTAAAAGATACGTTTTAACATCCTTAACTGAATAATATTTTCATCAAAGGTTTTAAGAAACCCCGTTGACAATTTTAATTTAAAATTATCTTTATTAAAATGATCGAACAGTATTAAAAATTTTATTTCTACTATATTTTTACCGAAGCAGTGAAAACATTTCTTATAAAACATTTCTTTCCAAATTTGTCTTATGCGATCTAAACATTAATTTGGTGAAAACAGGTATTTAGAAACATCGATAAAAGTGGTGTTAATGCCAGAAGCTTCTCATACTATATTTTCGTTAGTCACGTTTCATGTATCCGACATAGTCATGTTGTTTCAGTTAGAAGTCGAAACATCTCAACTTGCTCACAGGGAGATATCGAAAGAGGAATATAATCTTGTCGAACTCCTTCTTCGCGTTCTCCGATAATGCTAGCATGTACATATACTGTTCTCGAATGTATGTATCTGCGACGAAACGCCTCTCTGTTTCATAAGAATTGAATGTCGACCTTGTTGTTACGTTGTTGTCTCATTTCTAGGCATCGTTTGCTAGAGAAAAATCCATTTCCTTCTCCCAGCTGTTTTTTTTTCTCGTCCACCTATAAAACTCAATTTTGCCAGGGTTATAAACAAGTAGATTTTATATATATATAAATTTTTATGTTGTCATGTTTCGAGACAATGTTTCCTTCTTCTGAACATTAATTTTGCGAACAATTAATACGAATTTGAAAATCTTCATGTAATTTTAAATTAGTTACGTATCATTTTTTCTTCGAAAGAGTTCAGTTTCGATTGAAAATAGATAACCACATGATCGATTTTAATGCATTCATAACGTCATACAATTTTTTACTTGCACACATTATTTTTGCAAATGTGTAAAACGAAGTTAAAAATTTGTACTTCATTTTAAATTACATATTATTAGACTCTTTTCTTTCAAAATTATCTTTCAAAGGCCACCAGACTTTTGATTTTAATTCATTTACACATTCACGATATTTCTCACTTCGACACATTATTTTTGCAAATGATTAAAATGAATTTAACGATCTTTATATTGGTTTGAAAAGTTGAATAGTAAAATAGCATCGAATATCGAGATTCACAGAGGCAACAAACAAAAAGTTATGATAGGAACCAATATACTACAATTTCTGAAAAAGCGGCAAATATTTCAAATTGGATATTGCAAACAATATAAAACCACAAACGTGCGTTATACATGTAAAAAATATGTTCCAGGAAAATATCCACTGGAGAGAGCCACCATTTGTAAAAATTGCGGCGTATGATAAATTTTATTTTAATCCGAATAACAATATGTAAATTATTGAAGAAAAATGTAATTTTAATGTAAAATTATTTTATTACGTACAGTTTATTTAAAAACCGATCATTTTACCGCTGTCGGTAGAAGTAGGTACAGTCGGTGTACAAAATATTCGTACACATTTTAAAAAGGGCTACTAGATAGTTACTCAAAAATTTAAAAAACAAAGATGTGTTGTCTTTTCAACTTTTTTATCTGAGCCTACAACAAAAATTTAAACAATGCATTTCGTAGATTTCGGTAACTTGCATACACGCTGAAGGTTCAATTGAAATCGATTGACATTGTTTTGACGCTGTTAACATTTACAGTTAGAAGTAATTTTTACACGTTTCAGTGGCTGTATCTTGACGATGCGTTAACCGATTTCGATAAAATTGCCAATATGCATATTAAATTTTCGTTACAGGCTCCGATAAGAAGGTTCAGAAAACATAATTTTTAAATTTTTAGCTAAAATTCCTAAAAGAAAAGAACAAATTCCTAAATGATTCCTGTTTTGTTTGCAATAAGTGCAGGAAACTTTTACAAAGCTTAAAAATTCGCGACCTGATCGTTGTACAATATTATTGTCCGTCCAATACAACAATTTAGTGTTTATTATAATCACAAGCTTTGTTATACTTCTACATTTTAAACGTTGGCACGTGTACGTGTGCAAAACGCTCGATATTCCAGCGACAAGATTAGTCGATATTATCATCGGGCCGATGATCAGTGCCGAGAGGATGGATTAATCGGAACTCGCTTAAGAACTGAATCATTATGAACGCGAAATACAACGAGTAGAGAAGGTAGCCGTAGGATTTTCGAGCCACGGAACCAGTGACGTTCAGGTAAATAATAGTCGTCAGTAACGAGCAGAGCAGGAAAACGAAGCAACCTGGCGCCATGTCGCTCATTCTCATACGCGTTCGGTGATTGGGATGCTTCGCCGCGTCGATGCCATAAGTTAGCCCTAATCCCAAAAGTGTATTAAACATCGGGCCACCGAAACAAGCCGCGTATCCCATCCGCGGGTATCCCTGTTTAGCTATGGCGATGTTTGATATCATATCTGTAAGCAGATTTCACCGCGTATTAATTACTAGTTAACGACCGAATGGTGTGTTATTTAGACAATCGCTGCTATAGTCGGGTCATTATACGCATAATGTGTCTCTCGAAATATTACATCAATTCACCAGCGATGAATACGCGAATCGAGCGACAATCGTGTCGAACGAGCGATGGAAATAGTAATTAATTTAATAATCTTAGAACTCGGAGAGCGAATAGTAATAATTGATAATGATAATTAGTAATAATGACGAATTAACCCTCTCGATAAACCAATCCGATAAACCACGTCACGACACGTTCGACACTAACTTTAAGTGCGAAATCACATAATTACTGGTTTTGCACGTTTAATTTGCTATCGTTCGAATAAGAATTTCATATTTGTCCAATATCAACTTTTTGATTTTAATGCAGCAGAGTTGGGCAAAATTTTATTCGGTATCGTCGAGTAAAAATTTATCTAGGTAGTTTATCTGGATCTAACAGTTTATCCGATTTTATTCGAATAAAAAGTTATTTGTTATTTGAATAAGAATTTGTTTCGACAGGAATTAAATCGGAAAATAATCGATTTGAATAAAAATGATGAAATGTTGTGTTTTCCATAGTTCATCGATGGCTTTTTGCTATGATAATTTTACAATTAACTCTTTTCTCAGCTGCTTAAATTGAAAACAGCTTTTAACTTAATTTAACAGCTTTAAATTTAAAGCATTTGAATAATATATTGGTATCTTCTACTGTTATATTACAAAAATGAGATAAACCTATATAATTATTTCGGCCACTGATTATTTAATAAGTCGATTATATCATTGTTTTCCTGTAATTTAGACGAGTTTTATAAATATAACAGCTTATTCGTTTGTTTTTTGGAAAGCATCCTTTTCGTATTTCTTTCATTTTCATTTGCAAAGGTGTTTCTCAAGTTCTTTTAACAAGATCAAAGCATAAACGCGTAAAACCATTATGAACAAATCAAGAGAATAAATTTCCGCATTTTATAGGGTCTTGAGAAGTTAAAGCTTCGGTTCGGTTATAAAAATTACAAATCAGATATCATTAAAAAAATTCAATATATCGAATTTACTAATGTCGTTTCTAAATATAAGTAAAATTATGGCAAGAGCACAGTAATCGACAGAATCGCTTCTACTCACCTCCGACGCTGTTACCCCACGCGAGGAACGTGATACCAAGCATGGCGTCCGATATACTGAAAGCGTATCCCACGCATTGGAGGACCGACATCACTTCGCAGGCCAGCAAATAGACGGTCAGCATGGCGGCCAAGAATCCAAAAAACGCGAAAGCCTGGAATTAATTGGTCGGTGGTCGTTAGGATCGCACGCGGTTACGCGAGGGCCGCCGGTTTTCAAAAAGGTCAATGGGAATCGCTGGGAAGGCAAAGTGCTCACATTATGATACTTCGGTACACGGTCCTCGTCGGTTATAAGAAATACAATTACGCCAGTTACCGTGCCGGCGAGTAGGAATATCGGCACAATTGGAATGGGGCCAATATGGCCGTGCCAGACTGCAAAAGAAGGGTGAAAATGAGACGACGGTTAAATTGACTAATCGGATCGTTTCGGCGCTGTGTTTGCCCTCTATAATGGCGCCGGAGAGATCGTCTAAAATTCGTATTTTTTGCAAGCGGCAAGCTTGCGCAACGCGATATCAATGAATAGTCCGCGACAGATTTCGACGAGTGCTGTTAATGACATTTTATTCTGCTGTTTTCAGATGACCGATTTTTCAAACGTTTCGAGAGAACATGCGGAAACAATTTGGAAATGATAACGTACGGTGCAATTACTTGATATAAATAGTTCTTATTGCTGTTCATAATATTGTAATTCGTATTGTTACAATTGTTTACTTGTATTGCGTACAAAGCGATAGAAAATTGTTATTAAATTTCTTTATTTAAAAGTTATGTATGATTATTTTAATACTCAATACGAGGAACTAAAGTGAACAATTTTATTGTGCAGGTTTATATCCTACGGTTATTAGTGAATGATGTTTGCAAATAAAGATAAATTATACAATCGAATATTATTCAGTAACATTTACATTCATAGTCCAATCATCATAGTCCAATCAAATTGATTTAACCCTAAATTAAATTAAATTAAATTATAGTACAGCTCAGAATGAAATTGAATGAATAAAACGTATCAAGTTAAATTATATTAATTTAATAGCGAAAGGGAATCGGTATGAAACAAATACAAATAAAGGACACATATTATGTGTTCAAAAAAACGATCCGCATAATGTATCAAATTTTATTTTAATTAAACGAACGTTAGCTTTAAATTAAGTTAATGCAGCTCGATATTCGATGAAATTAATATACAGCTTGAAATTAAATTAATATCAAAGAAATATGAAAGAGAAGAGGTTCAAAGTGATGTATCTTTCTTTATGCAGCAATTCCACTAAATGAAAAGCGGTACGTTCGAATAATTTATTGCGAGTAAAACGCCGGTAATTTGTAAATTAAATTGGAGAAAAAAGAACGCGGTCGCTCGTATTTCATCGGCGCCTGAAAATCTGTCTGGGAGAGCTTGAGCTTTTATTAGTGGCGGCGATTTATAACAGCAGTCGTAGAAGTCGCAACAATTAATACGACTAACCGTTTAACAGAAACAATGCGAACGTCGGTGTCACACACAGCTGGAAGCAATTTAGCAGCTTGGACCAGCCTTTCTTTGCGGCAGTCGTGTTCACAAGTGGGATAAATAATTGTAGCACGAACATTGCAGGTGCGCGGATAATTAAAATGAATTTGAAGATCCGGTTCGCGTTTACCCAATCCTCCTCGCCTATTGGAGTAATATCGAACAGAAATTCTTTGAACAGTCCTTCCGGTCTGCCAATCTCATCTAAACTTGGTGGTTCTTCTATCATTAGGGATTTACGTCGCAGCTCGTCCCTTTTCCGCTCTGTAGCTAGTGCTACATCTGATGAAAAATTGTAGTTAATATTAATTCTAGTTTAAAATTATTAGCTAAGTCTCATAAAGAATTGCAATTAGTTATAGCTCTAGTTGAAAATGATTAGTTACATCTGACAAAGACTTGCAGTTAATAGTAACTCTAGTTGTGTGAAAATTATTAATTACACCTGATAGAGAATTTCAATTAATAGTTACATTAGTTTAAAATCATTGGCTACATCTGATAAAAAAATGGGAGATTATAGTAACTCTAGTTAAAAATTATTATCATGTTACCTCTGATAAGGAATTGCAATTGATAGTAATTCCAGTTTAAAACAATTAGCTACATCTGATAAAGAATTGGTTCTAAGAAGTTAACAATTTCAAACGTTAATCTCTAAGAACTATGTTTAGAAATATGTGAAACATACATATACATAGCTATGATGAAATCATTCACACTGGCTCATCCACACGCTGTTTTCAATTGTTGAACAAGGAATATACAAATCGTTTATCTTTCCATTACAAGAGATTGCCACCCCCTTCCCATGGAACTCGTCAACTTAAGAAAATGAACGATCTATAATAAAGACAGTCCACGAACTTCTCTATGAAGTTTTATTAAGAAAAGTTAGCCTTTTGAAGATCACAGTACGTGATTGAAGAGGCGAGTGTAAAATTCATGGGACTGAGAAGTTCGACTTTTTGATGATTTTTCATGGATAGTTTATTATGTTGCCTCAAAAATTGTTTATCTCCCTGGCGTAAGTGTTTACCATTCAGTTCCCGAGGGACTAGTTAACTTCAGAAAATAAAAAACCTCCAATAAAGCGTGTCCACGAACTTTCCTTAGTGGTGCCATCAAGAAAAGTTCGCGACTTCAATAATCCAGTATGTCGTGGACGAGACCAGTGCAAAATATTCGTAAAAATTCGTTCGGTTTTTTAATGAATTTGTTTGTAACTCAGTATAGTGGCGGCTGTATTCAATATTTAGTATAACATTTTCAAAATCGGACTAAGCGACTTAAATGACTCGTAAAAACGTGAGCTTTTTATATTTTTTCTGTCATTCCAAGTAATTACAAAATTTAAAAAAATGTAGTCATTGTCTAATAGGCTAGTCCTTCTGTCATGCAAAAAAAAATTCAGGCCATTTAGTCCAGTTTTAAAAATGTTATATTCTTCAAGTGTCCTTAAGTATGTGACCGCTATTGTATGTAATCTCAGAAATTGTTCATCTCTCAAGCATAAATACACATTTATGCCATACCATTCAGAACATCGCAACCTTCATAAGGAACTAGTTAACTTAAGAAAATGAAAGACCTCCAAATGATGATAGCCCACGAACTTCCCTGGGAGGTGTCATCTAGAAACTTAGCATCATCTTTAAAATTCTAGCATAAGATTGAAGAGTGCAAGATTCATGGGAACAAGACATTCGGCTCTTCAATGAATTTTAGGTGATCATTCGAGGAAAAAAATACAACCTTTGAAATTCTTAACCTCTGTATTATAAGTGTTTACCACATCCTTGAGAAAGAACTACTTAACTGAAAAAAGTAACGGACCTCTAATGCAGAGAGTCTGCAAACTTCCTTAAAAAGTACTATCAAGAGAGTTAGGGATCAATCCTGGAAACATGATCAGTAACTAAGTACGTCTCCTCAAGAACTGTCAGCCTCTGCTTCATAAGTGTTTACCATCTCCTTTCCAAAGGACCAGTTTACTTAAGAAATGAATGAAGAATGAAGGACCTCTAATGAAGAGAGAGAGAGAGAGAGAGAGAGTCCACAAACTTCCCAAGGAAGTAACGTCAACGAAAATAAAGGACCCATCATGGAAACATAATTGGTAGCTAAGTATGTATCCTCAAAAGCTATCAGCTATTCGTAAGTGTCTACGATTCGCTTCCCAAAGGACCGGTTAGCTAATGAAAGTGAAGGACCTCTAACGAAGATGTTCCGCAAACGTCTCCAGGAAGTATCGTCAACACAAGTTGGGTATCAATCGTGGAAGCATGATCGTTAGTCAAGTATGTATGCTGGAAAATTCTGACCTCTGCGTCGTAAGTGTTTAACATCCCCTTCCCAACGGACCAGTTCACTCAATAAAATGAAGGGCCTCTAATGAAGATACTCCGCGAACTTCCCTAAGAAGTATCATCAAGAAAAGTTAGCCTCTCGAAGATCCCAGTACGCGGTTGAAGAGGGGCGAGTGCAAGATTCATGGGAACGAGATGTTCGGCTCTAATTTAATGAATTTTTCGTGGGGCAGGTGATCAATCGTGTGAACAGGATTCGTACCTAGCTTAGCCCGTAGGCCATATGCGCGTGGCCTCAGGGGAATTCTGGGAATCGTGGCCACGTCCTCGTTCGCCAAGTAAGCGCGCAGGACGTCTGCATCCGATACACTTGGGATCCTGTCTGGAAAAAGTACGTAAGGAAGTGTTCGAGGGCAAGGATCGATAGCTGCAGCGGCGCGGGCAACTCTTTTGTCCTTAGCCCCGGTCGCCTCTCGAAAATACTTTTACTCTTTTCCGCGAGCGGGACGCCTAATGATTGACTTCTCTTGCATACTAACCATGGAAAATGAAAGAAAAAAAAACGAGAGAGGAGACGAGGAGGCGGAAGAAGAGAGAGAGAGAGAGAACGGAAAAGAAAACAAGCAAGCTGAAAAGGGCTGGAACAGGGAAAACCCCGGCGCGTTCTGCATGTCAAACAGACGCTCGAAGCATTCGAACGTAAGTACTTTACTCTTTGTCGTTTTATCGACACAAAGAGGGAGTGCTTCTGCTCCTAATGAACTGCAGTTACGGATGCTTTCGGCTAAGCGGGACGCTACGTTCCCCACATTCGTATCGCTCTACAATGAAGTCGTAAATGCAGCTGCGAACGCAAACCCGAAGTCAATGTCACGAGTTTACTTAATGTCCGCGCCGCTGACATTTCGTGAATAGATAAACGCTGCTCCACGATTGCTGCATCCTTGCCGCAGTCAAATTTCCGCGGCGCATCAACGGAAATATGACAGGAATCGTTTGTGTAACAGTGACTAACAATTCATGAATATTAATTGTGGGTAGAATACACGGTGACTAATGACTAGAAATTGTGCGTTGTTGGCATGACTGATGATTACTGAAGTCATTAGTGGAGGGCGGATTTTATGCATCTGTAACAAAAATGGGCGGATGAAACACGAAACGCTGTTGCTGTTACAAACATTTCGTGATTCGATTGAATTATTTATGACCCGTTAAAGTTATTCGAAACGCAAGGAAAATTTATGCAGTTCCTGTTTCTTGCAATGGATGCATTATATTTTTAATTTACATGAAGATCCGCGATTTAGTCATTAGTCATTAATAGACTGCGGATGTTATTTATTTATAGCAAAATGTGTAGTTTCAATTGAAAATAGTGGAGAGATTAAAAAATTCAAAAATTTCATCGTACAATTTTCAATCTAATAAAATTATTAAAGAAAGAAAAATCTTTCTATTTAGTTTCTATTCAATTGACGTAGACTATTTTTATTTTACATAAAAATCCACAGTCTGTTAATCAGTAATTTGTAATAATTGCGAAATAAATGATTTATTTGGTGGTTATTGAAATTAATAGTGCACACCATAATATGAAATTTCCAGTGTAATCACTTTAAGTAATCATGAAATGATTAATAATTACTGAGTTAATTACGACCACTGGTTACATTTTCGTTGACTATTTAAAAAGTTAATTGTTAATTATGATTACTGAATTATTTAGCAATCGTAATCATTTATCGTAAACGTGATTTATAATCGTGGTTATAATCGTTAATCATTAATTATAAACATTGTCATCATCGTTTATATAAAACAGAAATTAGATAAAAATGTGTTTCTCCTTTTAACAATGTCAACATAGTAAAGGTAGTGCTGCAGTATTTTTAAATTCATTTTCTGCACTTATTCTGCTGCGTTTCATTTATCCATCTTTGTTATAGATGCATAAAATTATCAGTCCAGTTATAATCGTTCATCATTAATTATGAAAATGATTTCTCATTAGTTGTAATGCGTAATCATTAATAATAAATACGACTTCGCGTTAGTTGTAATGTTCAATCATTAATCATGAATACGATTTCGCGTTAGTTGTTATCATTAATTATTAATTAGATTTCTCTTTGCCCAACTCTACCTCGTGCATTGCATGAACATTTTGCACACGGCAATTAAACAGGAGCAAGCGATTACTATTGTTATTAGACTGCAAAACCTTATGCATAATAGAAATTACATTTGTCATCTTGGGAAAACAGAAATGAAATATAATTATGTTTCTTCGTTTAAGAATATTAATAATTTGAAAACTATATTCTCAAATTTTTCGTACGTATTCACAGATTTGTACATCATCTAGTCATGCATGTCATAAATGCATAAAATCTGCAGCCTAATTATTGCTTGTGTTTATCCATAACCTGTATCTAATACTTGGGTTTCAATATATAATTATAGAAATTATATATCAAAAAGTAAATGTTTTCTCCTATTTCATAAACTGCCACAAATGCATAAAGATCACGAATCTGTGGATCTTCATGCAATCTCTCATTCCCAAGGATTATTTCTTAAAAACTCGATTCAAAAAGAAATTCTTCTCTCTTACTAATCAGAAGTTTCATCAGAAACACAGAGAAAATAATATACAAACAAATGCTTTCTTTTACTTCATAAACTGCCATAAAAATGCATAAATATCTCGGATCTGTGGATCTTCATGCAATTTCTCATTTCCAAGGATCATTTCTTAAAAACTCAACTCGGAAAGGATTCCGTTTTACTAATTAGAGAAGTTTCGTCATGGGAAGAGATAAGATAATAAAAAAGGTGAATTTTCTTTCTCCTGCTTCGTGGAATGCCATGAATTGCATAAAAGATCTTCGATCGTATATCCGAATTTGAAAAATTCGGGCTTCGCTTTCACGAGAATGATCATTAAGCCTGTTGTTACTAATGCTGATTGATATCTCCGTATCGATCGGTTAATCAATCGCGCAACTAATCCGACGAAGAAGTGCATTGAGTCGATTTATCGTTCAATTTATACGGCGTAACTCTCGCCAAACGATACAGACTTTCTAATTAAAGCATAACTATCCGCGTTGCTGTTACTGTTCGGAATTTCTATCCAATTTCATACTCTCATTTCCAGGAATAATATTACATCGCGGCCGCGTTAAAGCCCCGCAATTAAATTAGGCGGGGGGCAAAGTTATTCTTTCAAATGAATTTCCCGAGGAAATCGGTATAAAGCATTTTTATCGTGCGGAAACGCGGAAAGCCTTCCTTCCGGTTAAGATTTCGACCGCGCCATTGGTTCTGACGCTGACCCTCCTCTACCGACGAAAACCGTGAAAAAGAAAACCCACTTCTCAGCTGTTCCTCTCTGGTCTCGCATATCTGCATCACCACCACCACCGCTATGAAGATTACGTAGCATAACAGGAAACCTGCAACAGAAAACCGAATCTGTATTTCGCTTTTATGTTCCCCTTGTGCTCGGTGTTTTCGTAACATCGTATCATTCAATCAATCATGAACAAACTAATTGCATTAGTTTATATTCACTTTCTAATTGTATTCGCGCACATTGCACGAATCAAAGATAAATAAACGTTCAGAGCAATCTTTGTAATTTATTATTGATGTGCAAGAAGCGTCATGTGTCACGATCGATCGTAAACAAACATTCATAGCGATCATGACAATTTATAATTTACGTGTAATAAACATTATCTATATCAATCCATCGTGAACAAACGTTTATATTAATCTGTGTTATTTATAATTTTCAGTTTGCTTTATAATTGTATTTGTTCATTTTATTCTTTTCCATCTTTAAGAAACATGATATACTTTGATCGATCATGAACACAAAAATTCATAACTATTTTTACAATTTATAAGTTTTAATATATGTTTTAATTATATGAGCGTGCATTGTTCTCTGAGTTCTATGTTTCAGATGAATACTTTCTTACTGTATTTGCGAATCTTCAAGATGCATGAAATGCTTGATGATCAATCATAAACAAACATTTATATTAATGTTTGCAATTTATGATTTTTAGTATATTTTTAGTTTCTAATTATACGTGTGTGCATTGCACTCTGATTTCAATAAGAAACATCAAGTATTTCAATGAACTATAAACAAACATTTGTATCAATTCTTGTAATTTGTAATCTACGGTTTACATTTCTATCAATTTTTACAATTTATGATTTTTGGTTCACTTTCCAATTATTTTTATACATATTGTTTAATGAGTCGAATACCTGAAAAAACATGATTTTCATCAATGATGACGAAACGTTTATGTACAATACACTTTTGCTGACACTGCATTAATATATTTAAGTATTATTTTTACATATTATTCTACAAATTATATTAAATACTTCAAACGTCAAATATACTGATATAAACTTTCTTAATTTAGGAATTATGCCATACTTGTTGTATGGCTAAATTGTATTTATATATGCGCCATATTGATACATTTATTTCACATATAAATTGCACAAAATGATGCTCGCTTTCATTATTCCCATCGCGATCAATATCGAAAAACGATGTAAATCTCAATTACTCCTGAATAAATATTTATATAAATTATTTTACTTCATGGTTTATACTTGTAATTATTAATGCAATATATATTCATCTTTATATTGACTCAATCTATATTGTAATTTTCAGTTATGTTTATATTCATAAATGATACTCGTACATTTATGAAGCTAACCATTTAACGTTGCACGAAACTTAATACGCAGAAATGTCGAATAAAATGTATGCCTTGCTACTAGACCGCCTTATTATAATTCTTATGAAAAAAAATTCTCTTCCCAGATTGCAACAAATACGAGTTAAATAAAAATTGATCTTCATCTTTAACACTTTTAATGAGTTGAAAATAGTGCTGAGGGAGAAAATATAAATATAATGATAGAGGATAAAATAATGGGAGAATATTTTTGTAAAGGAAAAAATTGCTTCGGATGACCTCAGGACTCTCTAATTTCTCGGAAACTCCATAATTTTTGGTCACCCTGCATATTTCCAATGTGTCAGAATTTTTGAGGGGTTGGGGATCATCCCTTGCGAGTTCTATTTTGATCAAAAACGTCCGGCGTTCGAGCGCCGAGCGAGAATCGCAGTAAACTACGTGCGATCGAAGTAGTCTCATTAATTGAGCGGCTTGTACCTTCAGCACCGGAGCTGTCAACGACTCGCATAAATCGCATTCTAAAGTCCATAACGGTGAAAAACGATTCATCAGCCGCGTATCGCCCTAACAATTTCACTCGATCCCGCGTTCCTTTGCTTCCACTTAGCGCGCAAGTCGCGGCACGTTTAATTGACCGCGGCTTCCCAAATGGATTTTAATTGTTTCGCTGGGCGGCTTTAATTGTTATCCCTCTATCGAAATTTTCTTTTATCGATCCCGCGCTCGGCTAAACTGGCTGGGGCTTTCCCGGAAGCTTTCCACGGCCAGGAATTTCGACGGCTGGTCACGGCAGATTGCGAGGACACCGACGCAACGGCAGAAAGATCGCGGCTTCGTTTAATTAAATTCGGCCCGGAGTTATTGTTATTGCCGAATTAAACCGCCCGCTTATGGTTCCTCACGGGCGAAACTTTTCATTTTCGTCATGCACGACATATTCGATTGCCGGGCATTATCCGTCCACCTGCGAGCGTTTTTCGAGTAATTTCGTGCCGAATGCGGGACCTCATTTCCGCCGTGCTATTCCGATGAAATGAATTTCATTTAAAGTCCGCCGGTATAATGTTTCAAAAGGTTTGTATCTATCTTTGAAGTTGTGCTGCCGCGTTTGAAATCCTGCGGCCAGGAAAAACTGCACGCGGATATGAATGCTTTGACAAGTCGCTGCCGCGTTGAAAAGGTGAATGTCGTTTTAGCGGGATTATCGTGCTTATCTTGGATTTCGAGAGCGGAGAAATTAGTGGAGTCTGTATGATGACGGGGTACGATTATGTGTTCAGATTATGTTGGAGACCAATACAGTCTTACATACGCTCGTACGACAGGGAGAAACCGAAATGTGTACGAACGTTAAAAGTAGATTCACTTCTTAATCTGTCGTCTGTGGATTTTATGCATTTATTAATTATAACGAAGCAAACGAATTATAAAACGATGAACAGTTGATCATTTTTAAATTAAAAATTACAATGTTATTCTCTGAATCACCACAAACCATTCTGAATTTCTATTATTTATCAAATACAGATTTTTTGCATTTTTTTAATACAATTCAGATAAAATGATGATATACCGTGCAAAAATTCATTGTTCGAAATATGGATACAAGAGGTATCTTAAATAAAGTCTATTTAATCGAGCATACAATAAAAAATATAATAAAAGTGGTGAAAGGTTTTAATAAATTACCTTGTCGAAAAAATAACCTTGTCATTGTTATAAAGCAACGCACGTCAATCATTTTTAAAATTGGATGAGATTAATGTTGCACTAGCTATGGTTATTTATATACTTTTTTATTGGTACGATTCTGCAGAATGTGATGGTGCACTTTACGTTATTATTGTGACAATGAGGCGGTCAATTTCGATCAATTTGTTTTACGTGACAAGCTATCGACAAGCCTCGATTTCTACTGCGATTAGGTATCGAACACCAAATGGGAAACTTCTACTCTAGTCAGATCCTCGGGGACCTATGCATCCTGGGCTTTTAATCCTTGGACACCCGGATGCGCCATTAGGATGTGGGCCAAAATTACCGGCAGTGCACACTTCGGCCCTAAAATTCAAACACTTTTCTCTATTCGGATGAAACGAAATTTTTTAAATAATATTTCCCGCGGAGTAGTCTAGGAAAGAAAACAATTTTTCATTATTCGTTATAAATTATTCTAGCTAATTCTTCGAATATAATTCTTTATTTGGATAAATTTATATTCGATTGCATATTTATTCGATAGTGTTGAATAAAATTTTATTCGTTAGTATTAATCCTGATTAAAAATATTCGATCTAAGAAATATATTTCTGGTAACATAATATAATAAATAAAATTACATAATCTTATATTTCGAATATTTCTCTGCAATAAGAATCGATATTCAATCGTTTGCAACAACGTGTCAGACTCGTTATTAAGATTTCGAAGATAATTTATTTGATATAGATGCTATGCATTTCCTCTAGATCAAAATAAAATTCGAATCATTTATTAAAACTATTTAAACATTAAAGCAAAAATTTGGCATGCAATAGATATAAATTTTCTGTCTCATCTATGAACTTATTACAAAGAAGTGCCAATCAACGTGGCTGTGAAAGAAATCGTACAAAGGACCAAATAGCAAGAAACAAATAATTTATAATAATATTTTAATCTAAAACCAACAAGTACAACTCCTTGAATTAATTAAAATTGCGATAAATTCTCGGTCTTATCAAGTAAGTTCTCAGTCTTAAGTAACAAAAAGAAATGATCTCGAAATGAGATTTAGAGCACCTTCTAAAGCCAAGAAAGTGATGTAAGCAATTATATTACAGCATAGAGTATGAAGAATAATTAACAATAAGTCAGTAATAAAATTGATCAAAAGGCAAAAATTTCTGGCAGAAACTTCATTCCTGTCTCCATGTTGAGATTAACCGACTACCGTGCAAGCGTTTACGTGCCTTTGCCTCTGAACTGTACGTCGTACAGAGGTAAAGTGCCGACAAGAGTCCTGACAAGAGTGTTTTTCCAAACAGAGATTTCGTTGAGGAAAACTAAATTTTCTTTGCAAGTTCTCCTCGGGCCACTTCGCTGCAAGAGAGCTACACCTTCTAATTTCAGGGACCTTTTCAAAGACCGGAGCCTTCACATCTGCCGCGCGCGAGGGTTTATGATACACGCCAATTGCTACTAAGGACGCGGGACGAACTCGGAACTCTCTTTTTCGGAATTAGGATTTCCACACACACAGTTCCCCTGACAATAAATAAGGGAAAATTAACTAAACGAGACTGCGAAATACTGCACTGGTGAACATTCAATTTAGAATTGAAATTACAGTGGAAATTACGAGTCCGGAAACGTTTTCTGCGCGAAACTCGAATTTGGCGGGTATTTAAATGTTTAACAACCATATAAATTTCTTCCGACTGTTAAAAAAGAAATTATCACCGAAATTTGCCAATTTTGTTGCTTTTCTTTTCTATCTAAAATTGTCTTATTATAATTATAATGATTTATTAGGAGATAAACAATATTAAAAAGGAATTTAAATAGTTTGCAAATTTTATTGATAATAATTTCAATTATGTCATGACTTTTGTTGTTAATTCCATTGCAACTAAGGATATTTTCCAATTTTCATTTAATATTAGCATTACTTTGTTAATCTGTTCTGTTATCACTTTTATATAAATATATTCAATAAAAACAGAAATATTTTAATTTCGTTTCGTGACAATTCCTTTAAATTTTTTTAAATTCCATTAAATTGCAAAGGGTTAATAGGATTTTTAATGATTGAGCTGTGCAAAGTGAGCCATTTAATTCTTTCACATTAATTTTTCTCGTAAACTACATGATTTATAAAAAAAATATTTCGAAAAAGTTGTTCGATATAAAGAGGAGCATATAGAGGAGCCAATAAGCAAGAAAAATGGATGTTTTTATTTCAATAGATGTTAATTTCAACAAATAAATACACACGTTGTGCCGATGATTTTCCATCAAATTTGTGAATGAAATTATTAACGTTCGCGAATAATTTTTTAAGAAGTTTTCAACAGTTAATTTTCAATTTTAAAATGATTTGATTTTTTTTATTGCCAGTGGATAAATTCTTAACAAGAACTAACAATTTCTATAAAATCCCATCTGAAATGTGCACTTTCTAAATTCCAGATATTTCAGTTCGATCTTCGACTCATTTTCTTTCGTGAGAAGCTTTAAACCTGACTTTTCATATTTTTCTGTGGAGTTGAAAAATGTTTTTATGTTTGCTGTAATGAGATCTTGCAAAGAGAAACTCTCTCTCCCTCTCTCTCTCTCTCTCTCTCTCTCTCTCCCTCTCTGTCTTACAACATCGTAAAAGTTGATTTGCAATTTTTTACCGTGATTTCATCGTATTTTAAATAAGGAGAATGCTATTGGTATTCAGATAAATTAGAAGAAAGATCGGTTCTTTCCTTAGAAATGGAAGAGTTTGTACGTTGAAACGTTTGAAATTTTTGCTCCCGAAGAATGTTACCTGAAATAATGTTTCAAATAATGTTATGTCAAAAGTACTTATCAGCATACGATGTTATCTGAAACAGTATCTCAAATAATGTTACATCAAAATTCATTGCAGGCATGGAAATAATTATGAAATAAAATTATATGTTCTGTGTTACATATATTGTATGTGAAATTAACAGTGTTTCAAGTAATGTTACATCAGAAAGTGATAGGAGTCATCGAAATAATTACGAAATAATATAACATGTTATCTAAAATATTATGTCAAATAATGTTATGTTTAAAAAAGTTACAGGCATAAGATGTTATGTGAAACAGTATTTTTGCTAATATTATTTGAAAAGTGACAGCAGAGGCATGGAAATAATTACAAAATAAAATAACTTGTAATAATAGTATTTCAAGTAATGTTGTCTGAAAAGTGATTGCAGTCATGGAAGTACACTAATTTCTCCCTAATTCGCGCTCAGATTGCGCACTAAAATGGACAATTTGGGAAGAAGAGATACGATTATTTGAGCCTTGCGTCTTGTCAACGACTATAAAAACGTGCCGCGAGGCTTGAATAATCGTATCTCCTCTTCCCAAATTGTCTATTTTCGCGCGCAATCTGAGCGTGAATTAGGGAAAAATTACTGTAATTACGAAGCAAAACAGCATGTTATATTTCAAACAGTGTCGTTAGAAATGTGACGAGGTCTGACTGTGGCACCGTATGATTTTGTGCTTGGCTGCAAATGCCGGACCATAAGAGAACGTCTAGCTATAGTGCACGTACTTATTGCTTCCCAGAGCTGGATGGTCTCGTCCCGGACGACGTAGCTGATCCAGCACACGGCCAGCATGTAAAAACAGGCATCCCTCATGAGTGGCTTCAAGTTGACCCGAAATGGCTTGACGACTGCGATGGAACCGGCGATCATGGCCGTGACGAAGACACCAGCGCCGATTAGTTCCGTGAACATTATGATCCCTTCGTCGCTGCCGGATACGATGGACGTAAAGATGTCAGGAGCACCGTTGCCGAATGCTAGTATCGTCACCCCGGCTATATTCTCGGACAATTGCAGGATCTCAGCTATCACCGCTAGCGACGGGCAGAAGCTGCGTTCACAGAAAGAATAGATATAACTATATCTATTATATACTATTAGTAAATATATATAGTAATATATATATTTACTATTTATATATTTTTTTTTTATATAGTAATAAATATATTTAGTAAATATATATAGTAATATATATATTTACTATTTATATTTTTTTTTTTATATAGTAATAAATATATTTAGTAAATATATATTAGTAAATATATATATATATATATATAGATATAACTATATCTATATATATAATAGATATGTATATAATATATATATAATAGATGTAGTTATATCTATTCTTTCTGCCGGGGTATATATATATATTTGGCGGCAGTTCGTATGTGGAAGTGGAAAAGGAGTGGGGAGACGTTTCGTCCGGGGACGTCAATAGAGGACTCATCGGTAAGGCTATCCTAGCGGGCCCTTGCCTTAGACGTAAGGGTAGGACGAAGTCTCGGTGTATATATACGGATCGAGGCGGATCGGCTACTAGCGGGAAGAGGAGCCCTCTACTGGCGGGTCTGGAGGTAGCCGCCACATATATATATATACTAGATATTATTATATACTATACTATATATAGATATATCTTCACGCATTTCTGGTGTGCGCAGATTTTTCAATAGGCAAAAATATGTTCGGTTCAACTCAAGGGAAAGCGTTCAGGCGAAGATCAACAGTGCTAGTAATTTTTCAGATGAAATTCTGAAAATATGCATTTCGATAGCATCTTTTACACTGATTCGAATTATGTGCAGATTAGTTAGCCAATCGATGTTTTTTAAGATAAACAAATAGGGTCTTAACGCAACCAAAGTTTTTAGGGTTGTTCGGCAACCGGTACCCAATCTGTCTTATCACTAATAATTATAATTGTTTATATCAATATTGAGTCACATCTACTTTTCCACCGAAATAGGAAAATTGAACAGTATAGGAAGAGACAGATTTGGTTAATAGTGAACATGTCATTTTAGTGAGAATAGTAAACTCGTTCAATTGTACTATAGTTCTAGCCAATGTGAGAAACGAATTAAATTGTTACTAATATGTTGGCATTCGGATGACCTTATGCAATTTTTGCAACAATTTTTTTAGACATCGTATAGTGAGCTAAACTAATTTTTAAATAGTTATTCCGTCATAAAAGGTGGACGACTAATTTTAGTCAATGACTTTATATCTTATATAGTATACAGAGTGCCCAAAAAATATCTCGCAATCCGGAAATGGGGGCTTCCTGAGGTCATTTGAAGTAACTTTTTCCTTAGCACAAATGCAATCCGCGGTTTTGTTTGCGAGTTATTAAAGAAAAACAGTGACCAATAAGAGACGAGTTCGGCTGGCGCGAAGGCGGACGAAGCCCAGTTCCGCTCATTGGCTCGACCGTCTCACGCCAGTTGATCTCGCCTCTCATTGGTCATTGACTTTCATTAATAACTCGTAAACTAATCATTTTCGCTGAGAAAAAAGTTATTTCAAATAACCTCAGGTACACCCCATTTCCGGATTAGGAGACATTTTTGGGACACCTTGTATAGTTTATTTATAGATAGATAATATCACCAAACAATTACTTAAAAATCGAACAACAATCCCTCGATTTTCATACACCGCAGACTGCAATATGCAGCGATTCCGACATCAACAATTTGACGGTCAAAGAATGCTCCATTAATTTTGCAGAGAGGCGTATTCGTACCTTTTCGATCATGCTGACAATAGTAGTCCGGCAATAATAAGAATATTATTACCGGTAACAGGTGCTTACGTCCCGGTAAAATTATGTGAACTGTCAGAGGCGGTGCAACCGTGGTATTATTATCGCCAACATGCTCGACTTTTATTAGGGTAGGCGGCGTCTATCTACCGCGTTGCGGGAAACGTTTCTTTTTAATGACGGACATAAAACTCCTTCGGCCGTCTGGATTAAAGTTGAATCGGTCCCAGCGTGAGGATACGCCGATTCTCACGCACAGGATGAACCATCATTCACCCTTTACCGAACACAATTCTGCAGTAAAAGACTTTACGCGACGTGTCTCTGGTACCACTAGCCTTTTTTTTATGGGGGATCATAGACATCTGATTCTTGCAATGGCCGTATTATTAACAAGCACTATCCGGTTCTCCTTACTTTTTCTTCGCAGTCGGATAAAACGCGAATCTAAACACTAAATCTACCGTCAACGGTTTTATGTGCTCTGTGTTACATTGTTAAGATGATAAAGATCTTTTCCTGTGAGGCGATGGAATTTTCGTATAGCAGAATAGGTAGTTTACGCTAGTGCAATCCTTATGCAACACTATTTCTTGTGAAAGCTAATAAAGATTTAATATAATAGCTCTAGGAAATTGGCAGGGATATAATCCAGTAGCTCTAGAAAATTACGAATGATTTAATTTAGTAGCTTTAGAAAATTAGTAGTGATTTAATCCTGTAGCTTTAGAAAATTAGTTGGGATTTAATCTCGTAGCTCTAGAAAATTAGTAGTGATTTAATCCAGTAGCTCTAAAAATTTAGTAGTGATTTAATTCAGTAGCTCTAGAAAATTAGTAGTGATTTAATTCAGTAGTTCTAGAAAATTAGTAGTGATTTAATATAGTGGCTTTAGAAAATTTATAAGGATTTAATCCAGTGGCTCTGGAAAATTAGTAGGAATTTAAGCTAGTAACTCTAGAAAAGTAGTACAATCTTTAGAATACTAATAAGTAGACTGCTAATTACAAGACATGCTATATAGATATTTATTTCGTTTCTTGACCATTTTAATAAGTTGAAAAGTAGTCAACACTATTTTTAAATGTCTCAAATCTGTTTACTGTTTTGTTATTTGTTCAACTCGTTTTTGTTACAAATGCATAAAATCAATAGTCTACTAATAAGTATTTAATCTATTATTTCTGGAAAACTAGCAAGGATTTACTCTGGTATCTCCAGAGAACTAGTAAGGATTTCATCTAGCATCTCTAGGAAACTAATAAGGAATTGATCTAGTGTCTCTAGGAAACTAGCACGAATTTAACTTATTATCTCTTCAAAATTAGTAAGAATTTAATCCAGTATATCTAAGAAACGATTACGGATTTTGAGGAAATTGAAACAAAATTAGTAAGGATTTAATGCAGTATGTTTAAAAAATTAGCAATTATTTAATCTTGTCTAATCTCGACGTTCTGTTATTCAGACGTTCTATTGTATTATAATTGTATCGTATTATAATTGTAGTATAATTATATTGTATCATAATTATATTATGATCGTATTATAGTTGTATTAAAATCGAAATCCCGCAAAATCCAAATAAATTCGAACCTCTGATTTCTATGACGCAGCATGTGTTATGCATAAAATTTCATAATCATGCAACGAATCTAGAAACTTTTTGAAGCGCTCTTTTCATTATGAAATAGTAGGCGTTAAATTTGTACGAAAAAAAAAAACAGAAAATCCCAAAAATAACGATGCCACGCGGAGGTGCGAATTCACGGTTTTATCCGGCGTTTTTAAAGCATTCGCTTCATTAAACAATAGTGTATACTAAATTTTTACAAAAACCAGAAAATCCCCAAAGTAACGATTTCACCTGGAGGTGCGAATTTACGGTTTTGCACCACGGCATCGGGTTAGTTTATACAAACCAGTGGCACGGAAAATGAAATTCTTGTGGTTTCCAATTTCTTGAAACTTTTGTCTAGAGATACAGATTTTAGTGAATTCTCTATTGTCTGTTTTAAATATAACGATTATAGACTGTGGCCTGTGTGCGTTCGTTATAAAAACAGATAGATGAAATATAAATTATTAGAAACATTAGAGCATTTTGTTGTTTCCAATTAAGAATGCCAACTGAACTAGATCAACAAAATCTTTGGGTACAGTTTGAGGTAAATGTGTCAGCATCTGCTTTAGACAATTAAATTGAAGATAGTTGCATTTTGCAAACTTTTCACCAAATGCACGCAATTGCTTCGCCAACTGAATATTTTGGATAGTGATTCACGATCTACTAATGACTTACAAGTTGTCTGCTGTCGTTCCTAGTATCAGGAACATGTACAGTAGCCATAGTATCATGAGGATCAATCCAAAAGCGAACAGAGCCATGTTCTCAGAACTGAAGTGGCAAAAGAGGATCGTAGTGTACTGAAACACTGAATCCGTGGTGCAATCATGGGTGTTTCGCACCCATTGACAGCGATCTGCAGCAGGTATCTGCCAAACGTAAGAGCAATCATCCTGCGACAACACACAATCAAAATTAATGACAATTTTTGTTACAATTATCTCAGCTATATTCATTAGAATTAATGGAAAAACTTACCGTTTTATTATTACCAAATTTCGTAATTTAGTAATAATAATTACAAGACTGCGGATTTTTATGCAAAATTGTCTGCACCAATTGTAAGATATAATTCATTGACATTGATTTACTACAATATTATTTCCAAATTCCTTAAATGTTTTTACTCCGTTGCATTGGATGCACTTATTTCGTTCATATATACACAGAAACCGCAGGCTAATTATTACTATACCGCATTGTAGTTAATTGCGAATATTACAAACGTATAACTATACGACTTCATAATTGTGAAGACATGAAAACAGTTTAATAATATTGTTACACTATTTGCAACTTATCGAAATTATTAGAAGAAACAATTCATTTCTATTTCATTTCTGTCGTTTACAATCGTCTTGGAGAACTTTTATTTTGCTTGAAGACCCGCAATCTGGTTGTAACGTCGACGCTAGGTTAACAACAATCAGACGTTGCAAATCAGAATGAAGTAACATTTTGTGTAAATAGTAGTATTTTATAAATGAACGGTACCTCGCGTATCGGTAGATGTCCATGTCTCATAAAATACTTTGACAGTCCTGCACGCATGTAACCTCTGTCTGATCTATCACGATTTAATTAATAATTAAATTGATAACCCAAGCCACGCAGAATTGAGATCAACGCATCTATTGTTTCATTACCGAACGTCAACAGAGATATTTGTCGCCGATACGATATTCAACGCAGAGAACTTCGGACAGTTTCGGGACACTTGCTCAAAATCGATGTTTTTTAACAGTCTATAATTTGTGAATCAAATCTTCGTAATATATCTTTCAATAGCAATAGAAATTGTACTAACAAGTCACCTAATTTCATTTCTTTTGATGTTGTTATTTAAAAGATTCGGATATAAAGTTAACAAAATTAGACTTTTTAGTACTATTTTTGTATTAATTATGAAATAAGTTTTTGTTTAAACTTTTTATTTAAAGCTGTAATTATAATGATAATATAAATGTTATTGTTACATCTTACATAATATCTTATATCTTATTATATCTTACATTGTAAAACCGAGATTTATAGCTACGAATGATACAAGTACCTTTCGATTTGCAACATAGTTTACTAAAATTTGGTGGCAAGAATTTTTTAAAAGTCTCACAGCCAGTATCATAGATTTTCCAATTTCTATTTGCTGAAATTTCGATATTCTAAAATCTCCAATATTGCCAGTCAAAGTGATTAATAGCCGGCCTGCTGGTCAAATTTAAGAATTAACTAATTAGACCGAAACGAGCAGCTGGATTTCTAATTTCTTTACCCAAAGCTATCAAAGAGCTCCGAAACTTTTTGTCAAATATTTTCCCCGATTTAAACAGCTCGCACGAGAAAATAATCGACGCGTAGTTCTCGATCGAGAACGCCGGGAGAACATGACTCCGGGGTGTTGAAGTTTTCCACGTTGTACTATTAATTGTAGTTGTACGCTTAGGGTATGCTCTCAGCCCAACCCCGCTGGTTAAAGTCTCCAGACTGCGACAACCTCGGCTGTCATAATACCTGCGGCTACCTGGCAGGACGTGGACTCGGTTCTCGTTTCGCTCTTGAACATTTAACAACGATATTTTCTGGTCTGCAAAGTTTCGAGAGTTTCACGGAGAAGCATGGCTTCTACAATCGAATTGCACCGGCATGTGTACCTCTGTCGATTCCAAGCCATGCTCGACTAACAACGGAGACAACAATGCCATTGATAGGCACCGATTACTCTTCCAAAGCGAAATGACAATATTTTTATATATACTACTATATTTATACTTCTCACTTCAATGATAGTCTTCTATGTCGATATTCAAAAATTCAATTGAATCAGAGTCGTTTCTCTTCTGACATTTAAAATAAAATTTAATAAGAGAATTCTGACATTCAAATATAAATTTAAATAAAAGTCCTTCAGTATGAAATTGAAAAATAAATTTTAGTATGCTTTCTATTCTGACATTTTAGAATAAATCTGAGTCTTCTATTAAGAGAGTCATCTATTATGGCATTGAAACATAAATTCATGTAATAGTCCTTTATTATGATACATAAATGTAAATTTTAATAAGAACCTTTTATTGTAACATTTTAATTGTAAATGTGAATAAGACTCTTTTATTCTGACATTTTAGTATAAATCTGTTTCGAAGTCTTCTATCTTTATATTGAAATATAAATATAAAAATAAGAGTCTTTTATTATGATATTGAAATTTTAATAAGAATTTGTCGTTCTAGCATTTTAATATGAATCTGAACACGACTGTTCTCTAGTCTGACATTTAAATACAAACGTAAATGAATGTTTCTTATTATGACATATAGATATTTAATAAGAATTTTCAATTTTTATATATAAATATAAATTGTAATAAAAGTCTTTTATTATGACAATTATGTATAAATTTGAATGAGAAATTTCTATTCTTTACACAAAAACGGCGCGGTACATAAACGATTATTCGATAATGCTACAAGACGTAACGGATTAGTTGATAACAACGCACAAAAGACGATAAATCAATTTTACGTTATAATATTCGACATAAACGAAAGATTTCAATAGAGACATTTAAATATAAATTTCAATGAATGCTTGTTATCCTGACATTTAAGAGTACAAATTTTAATATGCGTCCTTTATTCAGGTATTCAGGCACCAATTTATATGAAGGTCTTCTATTGTGCCATTTAAATATTATTTTGAATAAGAGTCTTTTAGTATGACATTCAAGTATCCATTCCAATGAAAGTCTTCTCTTGAGACATTTAAATATATCTTTGAATAAGGATCTTTTATAATCACATTACATTGTCAATTTCAATGAATTTCTTCTATCGTGATATTGAACTACATATTTAAATAAGAATATATACTCTGACGTTCAAACATAAATTTTTAAAGAATCGTTCAATTCTGATATTTACTGTACTTAATTAATTAGTGATAAATAGATTGCGGATTTTATATACTTATGACAAAAATAAATAGGTCGAATTTAAAACAGTAGACAGATTGAACGAATTCAATAGTGTCATTATATCATTTTCAAGTTTCTAAAATTGTTAAAGAAAGAAAGACCTTTTTACCTGTGACAAGCGGTTGTTGCAATTCACGAATACAATTTTCATTTCGCATAAAGATCCGCAGTCTGACAATGAAACTTTTTCATTGTTCAATGTCATTTGAAACTGTTCCAACCAAGCAGTTCCTCGATACTGGAAAATTCTTCAGGCGGCTCTCGGCCCTCTTGAATCTTGTTAATTGTCAATTGGGAATTTTCTCGTATTCGGTGTCTGGCTGCAGGAGATACACGGAGAAAAATCCGGTTAGGCAGTCGGCGGCACAATAGTGCTGGCCGCTATTGTATCTTTCAGCCATATTTTTGGTACACCCTGTATTGTATTGCATTCGAAGTCGCAAAGGGAGACGCGATTTGTCCCCTAATTTATAACCACGCTTTTATTCCCCGAATGAGAGACGCGGCCGGCTTTTCCGGCTTCCTGTTTTTGCTACTCCGTGCCTGTGCATTCATAATAAAGCGCGAGTGATATAACGTCGGAATATGCAAAAGCTTCTTTCCCCTCCATGTAAGGCGACCTTTATAACTAATAAAACGGCGCTTCTCCATTTTTGTTGGCACGAATCCCGAACCTGGATTTCTCAACCAGCGCGCGGTGCTCGAAGAAACGAAGTCTAAATAACGGACTGTTGCGTAAACTCTTGCGCAATACTATGTCAAGCATGATCGTTTGTAATGTACACACGTGTTTTATGGCATTTGCGTTCAGATTATTTGCACTCTGATTGCTCACCGAAAGCAGGAACGTATTTGTTCGCGATGTGATTTGAATAAATTATGAAATGATGGAACGTTGCGAGCAATTACATTATTTGATTTGATGAAAGATTGTATTCGCTTAGATTTTCTGAAACAAAAATTCTTTATTCTGAAAGTATCAAGATTATCAGCTTTAAAGGAAATATGAAGTGGTAGTATTTGATTGAATTTTGAGAAAAGATGAATACAAATGTTGTGAAATATGAACTGATAATTTTGCAAGTACCATAATTGTCAGCTTTGAAATAGATATAAAAGGATAAACGTTGGAAATAATTAGACCGTTTCAGTTTGACAAGATACTGTGTTGATATTATTGTTCGATTTTATTGAACAAGAAATTGTCGATATTGAAAGTGCCATAATTATCAGCTGTATAGAAAATATGAACTGGTAGAACGTTGGAAATAATAAGACTGTTTAAATAAAACTTGATAAAAGAGTGTATTGATACAAATTTTATGAAGCAAAAATTTATAAAAGTTCGTATTGACACAGATTTTATGAAACAAAAATGTATAAAAGTCTATATTAATACAGATTTCATGAGATAAAAATTCTTAATGTCACAAGAACTATAGTAATCTCGAATTGGTTATTTTCGTTCAGATGTTCGTTCGCTTCATTGATTATAACAATGAAACGTAGTACAAAATATTAACGACGTTAAATTAACGAAATGTTGACCTACAAATCGCCTCTCAGGACATAGTTATATAATAATAACGATCTAATAAAATTATACAATAGTAATAAAGCTAATAACATAAGCCATTTGTGAAACTTAAGTTGTCAGTAATTTACTAAATTCACGCGATGATAGTATAAAATGATTGCAAATTATAATAGTTCTCAGCGACGTCTCGCAGTCTTCGTTTGAGTATAGAGAATCTCGCTATAAATGTATAAAGTGTACTATGCTAAATATAGATGACACACACCCAAGTCCAAGTTACGCAAACTTGAATTTGACAGTATTAAATTATTCCTCACGGCAAACTGGTGAAAATGATCAGTAAACAAAATGAACATCGTCGTACAATTAAAATATAGTTTTTAACAAATTCGCAATTACTTTTTCAACTTTTCTCTTGCTACCCTAGCATTCGCACGATCGTTTACAGATACGTACAAGTTTTTAGATAATTCGTAAACGATCCTAACTAGTTTTACTATCACAGTTGCTGCACATAAAATAATATAAATGCCATACATCAAGAACTGTTGGAAACATGTCGTCCTTATTACAGCCCGAACAGCTGTCAGAACCGCAACTGTTGCGCACGCTATAATAAAATTAACATCGAGCAGTAGATACTGGTACCACGATAGGTTGGACGCCTCTGTTTTCAAGGAATCAGCTCCGTGGCGTGTTAGATACTCTATCCAGTAGACACCTTCGTCTACAGGTGGCATTGGACGATCTTTGAACTGCAGGGATAGTTTCTTTGCTACATCTGCATAGCTGTCAACAGAACGAACAACAATATTTGCAACAACAAATTTCTAGAAATGAAGTAAATACTGAACAGTCGTGTAGCATCAGCCAAAATTATTTCTACTGTTAATTGAAACTCAAACGGCGAAGCATTCTGACAAACTGTTAAAAGTGACTATGCGTCGGATAAGTTATAATTTTATTAATGAATTTTGTTTAACATGTTTATTGAGGTACTCCAATTAGACACGATAGATTTTCTATTCTTACGGAAATGTAGATAAAAATGCATCCGAATTGAACTTTAGTCGAATAACGATTCATTCGAATAAAATGTTATTCAAATAAGAATTTATTTGCAAAGAAATCCACACGGAAAGAATTGATTTGAATAAATGTGTGATAGAATACGAAGTGTTCTTTCATAGTTTATCGATTTATTTCTTCCATTTCACTTTGTCGAATTATTCGAATAAGCAATTTTTCGAATTATTCGAATAAAGAACTTTCCTAATTATTTTAATTTCTCGAATTATTCGAATAAAGAATCGTATGAGAAAAGAATTATTCGAATAAAGAATCATCTGAAAAAAGAATTATTCGAATAAAGAATTATTTTCGAATAAAGAATTATTCAAATGAAGAATCATTTGAAGAAAGAATTAATCGAATAAAGAATCATTCGACTAAAGAATTATTCGAGCAAAGAATCATTTGAAGAAAGAATTATTCGAATAAAGAATCAATTGAAGAAAGAATTATTCGAATAAAGAATCATCTGAAAAAAGAATTATTCGAATAAAGAATCATTTGAAGAAAGAATTATTCGAATAAACAGATAGAATGATTAATAACGACTAATGAATGAGACGAATAAAATATTCGTCTAAAAGAAATTCATTCGATTAATTATCTTAGATAAATATTTATTCGAAACAATCCGAATAATGCCCAACTCTCCCCGGTACAACGTATTTCTGGATGATAAAGAATTCAGATGCCAGAGGTTCGAATAACGGAAGCTCAGCTTTAGTAGTTCCGGAATGACTTTTCGTCCAAACCGGTAAGATACGTGAACACGGGGAGCATCGAGCTAATGGAATCTATTCAAAACTTATAGTTAGTTCAACGCAGTGCGATTAAACTAACCAAGCAAGTGCCTGCAGTTCGAAGCAGTCTACATACAGGCCGGGCTACATGTAACACGTGTCGTAATTTCATTACATACTCCGGCCAGAGTTTCAAGGTACACAGGGCGCGCGGATATTTTTGATGAACTTAATCGATCATGCGGATGTACGAGGCAAATTCTAATTAAACGTCGTTGCCGTGATAACGGAACTAACAAACTCAATCGCGGCATCTTACAATTACTGTATTTTGCGCTCGCGTGGGTGTTCTACGCTTGATGCGTTGCTAAACTGTGGATCCCGTTGCAAAATAATCGTTGTCTACGTTATTTGGTACGAATAGAAACTAAAGAAAAATTTTGTGCATTAATTGCAACAAACGGAAGGTGAATAAAAATGATTTCAGTTAATTGCAACAAATAGGAGCTAAATAAAAATTATTTTCATTGACTCCAACGAACAGCAGTTAAATGTAAATAATCTGCAATTAAATAGAGATTGTCTGCATTAATTGCAACGAATAGCGGGCTAAATAGAAATTACCTTTATTAGCTGCAACGGGCAGAAGTTAAATCAAAATTATGTGAATTAATTGCAATAAACAGGAGTCAATTAAAAACTGTCTGCATTGATTGCAGACTAAATAAGAAATTATCTGCATGAATTTCAACAAACAGGTGCTAAATAAAACTTGTCTGTATTAATTGCACGAAGTAAGGGTATAATACAAATAGTCTGAATTAATTGCCACGAACAAGAGCTAAATAGAAATTGTTTAAATTACTTGCAAGAAACAGGAGCTCAATAAAAATTGTTTGTATTAATTGCAATGAACAGGAGCTAAATAAAAATTGCCTCCATTAATTGCAAAATTCGTTAGTTTTTTAATCCTTTCATAGTTCGAAATTTCCCTTACTGACACAAAAATATTGTACGTCAATTGCAAGAAACAGAAAAGTTGCAGGAACATTTATTTTCTCTGTCAACAACTTTTACATTTAATCTAGAATTCTTTCGACGTTTTCACTGTTCCGCATTTCGCTTATTCATCTCTCGCACGAATGCATAAAATCCGCAGTGCGATAATTCCTCCACTCGATACATGCATTTTCTAACACGTCTGTGTATTAAACGAATCAGAATAAAACGTTCCGAATAATAATAGTTCTTTTACTTTCTATACTTGAACATACGCCCATCAACTGATTCGCTTACAACAGAGCCGCGATGCGCACTCCGACGCATTTTATGAGTTATTGAACACAGCCTGCTGGGAATAATCGAACACCACTGATCACGAAATATAATAATGGATTATTCATCGGTACGAATGATTATTTTTGCAACTGCACGATGCTTTTACCGTTCATTCAATTATTATTAGCCGAAGCCCATGAAATTTGCAATACGAGTGGAAGGCACGGAGCTTCTAATTACATACCTCTCGTTCAGGAGCAGCTCGTTCAGAGCGGCCAATACCGCTTCGTATGAGAGTTCACCGTAATTCAGCTGCAAACCCAGACCTTTTTTCACGAAGTAGGCCATGTTCAAGTGCTGGTCGCCGAATAAGGGCATCCCAAGAATTGGAACTCCGCAATAAACCGCCTCTTGGGACCCAAGCAGTCCAGAGTGTGTGATAAACAGCCGCACGTTCGGGTGACCTACGGATTGCCAGGTAATAAGTTTATGTGACTCCGAACATTTTCCTGACAGCGGTCGTGACTCACGAATCCTTCGAAAATCTCGTCTTTTAAATTTTTATTAGACTTTCAACTATCGGTCGTTTCATACGTTTAAGCCACGAAAACAAAGTTTTGTTGCTTTCGAACAATCGTCGATCTTCGAACAGCTGTAACTCTGTTAAAAGCTATCAAAAAATTAAGAGCTTTTTTTAAATTAAAGCTTGAAATATCTACTTTGCAATATCATAATCTAACTTTTAATTTCATGCATTCCCATATCATGCATATCCTAAATCTGAGAGCACGTTCGTGATACCGAAAAAGTAATACAATGACCGACTTCCTCTTCACGATGGCTCCTCAAAATTTAATGCACGATTTCTTTTGACTGTTTCATGCAACAAAAATGTGGAACAAGTTTGATCGGCATAGCTCCCATGGCGAACCACATTTGAAGCTTAAGAAATGGAGTAAAAAAAAAATCGTACGACAAATTTTGAGGTACTTACGTTAAGAGGAAATTTTATACTTTAAATCTGTGAAGATGCAGTTTGAAAGAAAAATTTTCCGAAAATTCTACAGATGTTTGAATTTGTAGCATTTCTGCAGAAAAACTGGTCTCCAGTTTTCCACCCGTTACATTTTTCAAATTAATGTAACGAGAAAATAAACAATGGATCACGAAAGTAGACGTTTCGTGCTTTAAAATGAGTCAAAGATCATTGTAGTCCAATTATTTCTCACAAAACTACAACAGTTCAAATATCAACAATTTTACAAAAATTGTAAAAATGTCTAAATACTTTCAAGAATAATTAATAAGAGCGAAACAATAATAATTAAAAACTATTTTCTATTCTCTTAGTTGATTTCACGTTTGTTTCCAGAATGTTCCATCTGATATTAGAATATAAGGATACTTCTACCTTATTTACGTTACCCAAAACTTTAATCCTTTAACGAGCAAAGTTTGACTGTTCTTAATTTCTTGAAAGACTCCGAATGAAATACGTCAATCAAGAAGGTTACTTTATGCTACTACATTACAAAGTTATTAAATTTCTCCAATTAATTGAACGCGTCTGCATTACAGAAATAACAACTGGGGTAATATTATATTAGGACGAAGTAAATTCGAACTGGCTTCGATGCGAAATAAAAACTCTCGAACGGTGGCTTTCACGTTTTACATCATAATACCTTTGTGAGAATAATACGATTGAATACTGTGGTATCGGATTATCAAGCTTAGTTAAGGCTGTCCTACTTTCCAAGAATATATTAATAATCACGGACTACAATTATGTGTTCCTGGACGATATATATATTCGTATCGCATAATGAGTTTCAGCGTTTCAAACGTTCGCTAACAAAGAAAAACGACTTCTATGAATAATTCACGACTTCGTACAGAATTTGTATGTTTTACGCGGTGATAAATAATTCTACACGAAATTTCATTACAATTACGTGCTACCGGAAGATGTATTCATATCGCGTAAGAAATTTCAACGCTTAAAAGGTCTCGCAACGAAGAGAAAACGAATTCTGTAAATATTTAGCGTCCCGAAATTGTTGAATATTTTCGCTGGTTTTACAGGAAATTTGATCGTTCAATTATCCGGATAGTTTGTGTGCGCAACGTGAATTATAATAAGACGAGAATTATCCGCGAATTAGGGGTGGGCAAGATTCGGGTTAGTTTGAGTTAAATCTTGGAGTAACTCCAAATTTGCTCGTGCGTTACCTGCACGTGTCATTTCGTATGCTGTTAGCAGCCTGATCACTTTACATGCAAATGATCGCAATCGAAGTAACTGATTTGAGACGACATCGAGCTCCAAGGCATCCGAGGTTAATTACTTCCTTTAAGGCGGAACACCATCTTAACGGTCCAAAAAAATCGATTTCTATTTTTTCTTTATTTTCTAAATGCTCCAATTACTGTGCTCCCATCCCGAATGCTAAGCTTCAATTACCGTGCATAATAAAAATTTAATACTTTACATACTTTCATAAATTTTTCTATAAAAGTATGGTTAAAAAAAAAGGATAATATACTTTGATCTTCTTTATTAGATTAAATATTTTATGAAACTGTTGTATTTCAACAAAATTTGAAGAAAATCAAACATGGATAGTATAATTACAAGACTACGGATTTTATGCATTTGCGACAAGAATGAACAGATCAAATACAAAATTGTAAAGACAGAAGAATTTAAGGATATTATTATAGTATTTTAAACTTATTACAATCATTAAAAAGAGGAAGACATTTTCAACCAAGTTATGTTCGTTACGATTAACGTATATAATTTTTATTTTGCATAAAAATCCGCAGTATAGTAGTCGCAGTAACTTAACCACTTTTCAAAGAGATTGCAACAGCAAACTGGTGACTGATCAAGAGATCATTGTATTTTCGTTTCGAATCGAATTTATACCTTTCGACTGTCTCGTGGAACAGTTGGCAGTAACGTGTTCCGTTCGGAGCCCAATAAAATGATAAAACAAAATCGTACATCAATTTTTATGGGGTCGTTAGAAACAGGAGAATTTATTTTTTAAGACCACCGTGATGTCGTTCCTGAGCAAAGTTTATTGAACTTCCTGAAGATGTTTATAGTTAAAAAATTGTTAAGCAATTTAAGCTGCGGGTACCAATGATAATAACATTTTAAATTAAAATAACTGAGATGAGTTAATTGTGGAGCTTATGCCCTTTAAAATAAGCCTAGGTACATTGCCCTACGGATATTTATAATGAACTTATAGTATTTCGAATTTTGATTTCGCCTAATATTTTGGAAGTCGTTTATTCTGACGGCACGCTTTCGATTCAAAATGCCATAGAAGTGGAACAAAAAGTCGTTGAGCAATGTTTTTGCACTCGTTCGGAAGAGGAGACTTCATTTTTTGACTCTGATGGCAGTTTCACTCACGGAAAAATTTTTTAGAACTTCTCAGTGGTATACGAGTCTCAAAAAATGCCATAAAGGGCCATTTGTATTCTGCCTGCGGATACCAACGACATAAGAATTAGAAATAAAAATGGCCCAAATATGTCAAAAGCAGAGATTATGCTCTTTAAAATAAGCTCATGTACATCGTCCGATGATCTTTTGGAACGAAGTTATAGTATATTGAAATTTAATCAATTTTCGTCTAATATTTAGATTTGCAGAAATCGAATACTTCTGATCCTCCCAAAACATTGTCTATTCAAAGTGCCATAACATTCGAAGAAAAAATCGTAGGGCAACGTTTGAGGGCTCGTTTGAAAGAGAAAACTTCGCTCTAAAAAATTGCAATAATTGCATTCGCAGGAAGACTGTCTCAAACTTCTCAGTGGCAGGTGAATTTCGGAAAGTGCCAAAAATGGACCACTTTACTTACCTCGAGAGTACCGGCAACACAAAAATTATAAATAAATAATAGCTCAGAAGAGCTAAAAGCAGAGATTATGCTGTTTGAAATGAGCCCTAGTACGTTGTTCTACGATCTGTTTTGACCAAGTTGTAATTTATTGAAATTCAATCAATTTTCGTTTAGCATTTAGACTTGCAGAAGTCGAGTACTTTGTTCATTCAAAGTGTCATAAAAGTGTAACAAAAAATCATAGGACAGCGCACGTGGGCTCGTTCGAAAGAGAAGACTTTTCTCTAAAAATCAATAATAAATACATTTGCGGAAAAAATTTCTCGAACTTCTCAGAGTTATGCGAATTTTAAAAAATGCCAGAAAGGACCATTTTTCCTAAATCTGCGATTACGAAGAAGACAAAAATTCAAGCTGAAAACACCTACACCGTGTTGAAAGCAGACATTACGCCCTCCCCAATGAGCCGAAGAACACCGTTCTCCAATTCCATTTGACGAAGTTACACCGGCCTGAATTTCGAAAACGTCCCTAAAGTAACTTCGCTTATAGGTTCTCAGCCCCTTTAGGGTTCATAACGCCGCTTCCCCGATGCGGCGGCGTTCGTTGTCGTAACTCGAGAAACCGGCATAAAACTTTCAGAACAACAGATCGTGCCGCGGGTCCGGAATGCAACGGTTCTCCGTTGATTTCGTAATCGCCGTTGGATAATGCCCGCTGGATAGTTGCGTGAGCTGCGGTAAAAGTGGAAAAAGAAACGGCAGGGTGCACGTACAGAGTATGGAGAGTTGGGGCGCCCATTCGATGCACTTAACGTTCCTGGGCAGCTTCGGCATTTTCTCTTTGCTGCATTTCCAGAGTATTTGCTGCGGTAGTTGTTCGAATGCTTTGTAAAAGGCGGCGACCGCTTGCTCCGACATCGTGGACGAGTTCAGTTGCGACCCGAGGCTAAAGTAAATAACGCCATCTCTGCCATGGGAGTCCAGGTAATCCTTGAGGTCTTTTGGCAACGGGGGTGGTCCCTCCGGAGGAATGTGAATACCACCGAGCTCCTTGAACGCGTAAGTCTGGGCTCGGGGCGTGCTGACAGCCGGATGACTGTTCGCCAGGACCAAGGACACTCGTGATCGCAAGGTATCGAAGTCCGGCAGGTCTTTGCCGAGGTACTTCTTTGCTATTTCGTACGCGGGAACGTCGGAGTTATATCTGAAACAGAGTCATCGAGCGGTCTGTCACACACTGGGGTAGTTCGTCGATTAAAACGGTCGAAATTATTTCTACGATTTGTTCGATTAACCCCTTAACGTGCACGCTCGAGTCAACTCGAGCGCGCTGAACTGGCCAAACTGTGCACACTCGAGATAATTCGAGCGGCGTTGTACTTTATGTTGCTATAATTTTTCACACTCGAATGCAATCGAGAATTGAAAATAACAATGTGAAAGCGAAAAGAAACAATCGTTTTATTGATATTTATCATTTATATGGGATTGTAAGCTGTAACACTTACTTATTCAAGTATAAAATATATCCTTTCTCTACTTATCACTTACGACTTATCGCTTCCTTGTGAGCCGCTTTCCGACAGCGTATTCATATTCAGATTCTGATTCGCTCATTTTTCAATATATATTTTACTAAAATATAATGTAAAATAAAATATAATAATAATAATAATAATAATAATAACAACAATAATAATAATAATAGTAATATTCTGAAAATTAGAAATCATACCAATTGTATAAATATCCATTATTTTTGTATTTTTGTCATTTTCTTGCCAAGACAACGTTCTAAATTGTGTTTTTTTACATTAAAAAAAATTGTTTTTTTTTGGCCGGCCTTTTTCAAAGAAACTGTGCATTAACGGGTTAAAAGCAAGATTTTATAAGGATCTATGGCAAAATTTACACAATTTAGTGGCAAGAAATGCAATGCGAATTCTAATGCAATTTTTTAACGGTTTAAACATTCTCAACGCTTCCACGACCGCGTTGGAAACCTCAAAAATTTTCATAAAATTAAAATATTTCATTCGATTAAATAAAAATTATGAAGCAAACTTATATGGCATCGATTACTTCTTCAGCATTCGCACCTCTTGCAAATCTTAATAGAATTATGCAATCATTTTTAATTTTTCATTAATCATCCATTCGGTCGTCAATCGACTGAATTTAAAACGGGGAGATCTCCCCGTTCGGTTGGCTAAGTGTTAATACAACGATGGTCTGGAGAACTAAAAGGTAAAATATCGTAAAACTGATTATAGAGCACTATATGCCTCCCTCTAAACCATGTAACTTCTAACTGAAACATTTTCTTTATTTGATGTCGTTATGTTGCGAGACCCATCCTGTATTTGTCAGTTTTTTAAGAGTAAACAAATCTGACAGTGAATTATGTATTAAAAATGGCTTAATGTCGCAAGACGTTTGGCTTTGTAGTATGACTCGTTGCTTTAGAGTTACCATACGCGTTATGATAAGGTCCGTAAGGTGTATACGCTTATGATAAGACAATCCAGGAACGCCATTGTGATTTATATCGGTGTTCTTACCTGTACATTGCGAAAGATCTAATGGAAGTGCAGTGACTTGTGGAATGTATCTGTGTTCTTAGTTTACTTATTTCTTATTTACTGTTAGTTTTCGATGTGCTAAGACAAGAGTTTACTGTAAATAGTGTAATTTCCAAGTACGATGATAATAATGATAGCAGTTCGTGTACTTCGAATAAATTATTTCCAATATTTCCTCACAAACTTATTGTACTTTCTAAGGTAAAATTAATACATTTAATCTGGATATCGAGAACTTAAGTTTCGTGATATCAAGTAGATAATGGAAATAATATACTTACGTATTAGAAAAATACTATGTGGAATAACGCTTGATGTTTCTGAGCTAGCTATTCATCTTTTCCAATGTTATTTTCCAATTAATTGTAATTGACGAACGAATTTAATCAAAACAGGCCATAACAAAAAATAAAAGAATAAATACAATAAAATCAAATATTGTATGTGTGAAAGTGATGTCTAAATACGTTATCGAACTTCTCAGGTAGAAAATATTTATTTAACTCAATCATCGAAAAATCATCATTGCAAAATAGTTCGTTTCCAGTATTAATTTCCAATCACTAAATCAGTATCATTTAAAGCAGTGTACAATTTTGTCACAAACTTTTAAGCAATGCAATGCAACGTATTACAATGAAATGTAATATAGCATAATGCAGTGTAATATAATGTAACGTAATTAATGTAATGTCGTTAATAGCTCCAAAGCAGATTCGACACTTAATGAGTACAGTAAATTCTACCTAATCGACGCTCAGATTGTACAAAAAAAAAATGAACAATTTGGGAAGAGGAGATACGATTATTTGAGCCTTGCGGTTCGTTTTTGTAGTTACCGATTGTCAATGATTATAAAAACGAGCCGCAAGGCTCGATTAATCTTTCGAGGCTCGAAAATTCTCTTCGAAAATTGTCCATTTTTGTTTCCAAGCTGAGCGTCAATTAGGGAGAACTTACTGTAATTCTAAAACAGATCTCATCAGAAACGAATCAATCAACTGAGATTAACAAGAAAAGAACAGCCGAAAGATTTTCATTCCACGTACTATCAACGTTCATCCTACACTTCAACCTTGAACCGCCCAAAAACGAAAGAAGGAGCATCACCTGTAATGGATCTTGGAATAAACGTAGTGCCACAGGTTGTCCATCCTCTGGAAGAGATTCATCCGATCAGACAGATCGCTGAAGAAATTCGGAATATAACTGGGATTGTCAGGGTTCCCGATCATGTCGTTGGCCCAAGGTAGAGTGACGCTGCTGATCATGGCAACGGTGACAGGTATGCCCAAGACGTGGCCGATGCCTAAGAAACAATCACTGGCGAACATCTCGACGATGAACACGTCGAACTTCTCCTTGGACTTGAGGATGCTCTGAATTTTAGGATGCTGGAACGTCGGCTCGCAAATGACCAGGCCGCAGAATTGAATAAATAATTTGACGTCGTACACCGTTGACTTTCTGTCGCCAAATCTGTCGAAGGACAGCGTGTTTGTCCCGTCTGGCATGATAGAGCCGATGTCCACGTCGGTGAAGTTCGGCAGGGGCACTTTCTGCGGAAAATAAGAGACGGCGACGACCTCGTGGCCCTTTCTCGCCAAACCCTTCAGCAACGGCTCGTATACGTTATAGTGACTCTTCGCTGGGAACGGGAACACTCCCAATATCCGAGCACCATTGCCACCCACGATCATGCAGACGAGCGTCAAGGCGAAGAGAATATTCATCTTGGGATGGTTCACTCCTAGAGAAACAGACGAGCAAAATTTTCAGGCAAATGTTCGAGGCTTGAAATTGTTTAACACTGGAACCAGCGATCATTAACGTATACCTACAGGGGTCGAAGTCACTTGTTTTTCAAATTAACCAAATTGTTTGAATTCTGTATTTTTTGAGATATTTAGCGGAATTTTCCAGTTTATTTCATAGTTAATTTTGTTTAATGTAAAAGAACAATAGCAATACCATTCGCGAATCCCCACTTAAAATACTGAAAGGGGTGCGTAAGCTTGTCTTTTTTTTCCTCAAATTACGTGTCATGAGATTTTTTGCAGTCTCAACTTACGTGAAACACCCTGTATACTATTGTCTTATCTTTGCTTTATTGTAATTATTACACTGCGGATTTCATACATTTGTAGCAAAAATAAGTAGATCGAATTCAAAGAATGTTAAGAATAAAGAATGTTATCGTTAATTTATTGTAACTATTGTACAAAATAGTGAACACATTTAAAGAATTTAGAAATATCGTTGCATGAATTTTAACATGTTAAAATGATCAAGAAACTAAGTAAATATCAACTTAGCTCCTTCATCTCGTAATTAGTGCAATTTTTATTTTGCATACAGGTCCGCAGGTCACTAGAAATTGCAAACGTTGTTTTAACTTCAAGAAATGAAATCAAATATCAAGACATCACATTCTTGTCAAAAGAGAAGTACGAAATCATTGAACAGAAATGTTTAAAAATTATAGCTCAACATTTTCAGTACGAACAAATGATTTCTAATGTATTATTGTAATATATGTAATATCTAATATTTATTAATATCAATTACAAAACAGATTACTTGTTACTTGTAATAATATTTTATCCGCCACTGGAGCGAAGTCTACTGTATGAACGAAACAGAACTTATATCAAACTGTTGCTATGACACTTGCGCGAAGAAAACTGAACGATGATAGCGACACGACTGATACGTCTATCTTGTGATTGTTGACTACACATGGTAATATGTAGCATCCAATAAGAAGGTAGCTTAATGAGAGCGACAAAAATCTGGGAAAATTGATTCCGGGAAGAAAGATGAATCATCAGATGTTTGGTTACAATTCAAAAACTCTGCACACTATGACTCAAAAAAAATCAACGATCTGTTATTTAGAACAATGTATACAATAGGTTTGATAAGACTTCGGAGATAATAACATTCTATCAAATCATATTTTGCTTCAGTAAATGTTAACTTTTCAGATTTGCTTCAGAATGTTTGCTAAATTATCGTTAATTTTCGCAATACTGGCTGTTCGATATTTATAATATTAGAATATTATTTATGATATTTATAACGTTAATTTTTTAATATTAATGTTAATATATTATAGTACAATAATATTATAATATTGTGATATTAATATAGTATCAACACTAATAAATTGTAATATTAATATATTAAAATAATAACATTAATATTCTAATATTAATAGTAACAGTTATTAGTATTTTAGCTATTAAATAGTAGCTATTAATGTATTACAATATTAATATATTAATACTATACTAATATATTCTTTCTATTTTCAAGTAATGGTGACAATAATGGTGACAATAAATATGAAATGCATAGAATTCATAGTAAACTCATAAAGTAAAGTATGTTACATATATAGTTATATAAAGTATGTTATATAACTATATAGTATATATGTTATAAAATATATATATATATATATATATGTTATAAAGTATGTTATATGAAGTATGTTACATTTATAGTATCTTCACCAACTATTTAAATACAATTTATAATCTCATATACACTTGTCTATGTCATGGCAGTTATCGCGCAAAGCAAGTAGCTCTCTGCGATTTACGTAAGAGATGATGAAATGGAATCCGGTTAATAAAAACTGACGACAACGTTCTTAAAAATAATCAACGAAGCTTATCGAATTATTTCATGCTCGCGGTACTGATTAATTGCCTCGCTTTATAGGAGAACTTCGGAACGCGAGTTACGTGCCCTCAGTATTTTTTCGCGCGCGAGATTAAAGTGGTGCATTATTAAGAAATGCACGGGGAATAGGAGAGCGCTATAGCACCGGTAAGGTTAAAAGCAAAGGAATGTAAGGAACCGTCCGGTGGAAAAGAATTCGGGAAAGAATTTTCGTACCGAATCCAGTTAGAGAGCTCTTTCTCTCTCTCTCCCTCTCTCTCTCTCTCTCTCTCTCTCTCTCTCTCTCTCTCTCTCTCTCTCTCTTTATCGCTGACTTCCTCTCTGTCCCTCTCGATACTATAATAGATTACATTTTCGATTCCACTTGAAGATTATTGCCGACAAAATCTAATTGCACCTTTATCTCTTTATCGTACTTCAATAAAATTCATAAAGTCGTCTAACGAGTTCTCTTAGCTGTAGCTCGATGATTTGATGAAATTTTTTGCTGGATCTGTTGCACTCTGTCATTCACACTGTACGATATTAAATGTGTAATGTAATATTCGTTCAAATCTACTTTGTAGTATAAAATGTTACTGCGTGTTGTATGATTAAATATACTGTACATTGTATGATTAAATACATTGTACATTATATGATTAAATATAATGCACATTATATAATTAAATATGGAATACGATACCGAATAAAATATGCGTATACAATATATACAGTAATATTTTATATCTTATAGCACGTTTTAATAAATATCAGTTATTTTATATCCCACAATGTAAACAATAATTATTCAATTGAATCTTTGAACCTATTATTTATTACATTTTATTATTGCACATAACAAGTATTTTCACATTGTATTATATATTTTACATTGTATAACATAAGTAATATTTTATTACACATAATGTGAAATACTGAATACTGCAGTTGCTGAAATGAAAGATAAAAACGAAATAAATTCTGCGCTGAATATGCAGGAGATATTGATTACAATTCCATCTGCCATAAAAAAAGCATAATCATAATCACAGGCGCTTGAAAAATACGAGGAGTCGTTACCAGCTCCCAATTAACATTCGATCTGATAGCATGTGAATCACTCAACACGCTTTCGATCTGTATACTGTTACGAATCAGCAATTCAGATCGCGCGTACCAATTCAATTTTCACTTTACAAAGATGAATTTCTACCGTGTTCTAGCAATTATGAAACACGAATAATTGTTCATATTTTTCGAAATCGTTTATAAGTTATATTGACAATATCGTTTCATACCGAACAGAAAGGGTATTTACAAACATGATCTACTTTCGATGAATGGATGATTTAAATGAATCCTGTTTTACTCACCAAGTATTAATGTTACAGTAAAATCTTGTGTCATTGTCATAGAATAATATACATTAGACGTGTTTAGCGGACTGTGATTCTAGTGTTAAAGTACATACAACATGGACTCTTATTCGAGGTTTCCATTCAATTATTCATGAAAGCCAGAGTATATATATATTGTGAATATTATTTAAAATATATATATATATATATATATTTTAAATAATATTCACATTGAATTATAATACATTTATAATTCACATTGAAATTAGATACCACAAAATGACAGGTTTCTGGTTTTTAGTTTACAATTTCTGATGCCAAAATGAATACAAATAAAATAAAATAGAAAAAATAAATAAAATAGAAATGATACCAAGTTTAAGTAAATCCAGTCTTGTCGTTGTTATAAAACAATAGAAATAAAATAAAGGTACCAGCCTTCATTGTGCTTTTAAAAATTGATTGTATGTTCATGTCGACCTATATATATATAGGTCGACATGAACATACAATCAATATATATATAGTATATATATATATATATATATATATATATATATATATATATATATATATATATATATATATACAATATATAGTATATATATATATATATACAATCAATTTTTAAAAGCACAATGAAGGCTGGTACCTTTATTTTATTTCTATAGTTTTATAACAACGACAAGACTGGATTTACTTAAACTTGGTATCATTTCTATTTTATTTATTTTTTCTATTTTATTTTATTTGTATTCACTTTGGCATCAGAAATTGTAAACTAAAATCCAGAAACCTGTCATTTTGTGGTATCCAATTTCAATGTGAATTATAAATGTATATAATACTATTTTGTATTATTTTTAACCATTTCAGCCACTTTAATTCTAAATGCAAAAGAGATTTTTCAACTCACAGTATTTTCCTTTTTTGCGACTTAGTGCACTTTATGCGTATGAAAATGAATCTTGTGGTTAATGCAACAGTTAGCCTGCTGTGGCCAGATACATCCTGCCGCTTATACTTTGAACATGATTTAGTATCAGAAAAAGCGTCTAAAAAACACAGACCCTATTGCTTATGCAATCAAACCTGTAGCTGTACAAAAGATCCTGAGTCTAACTATTTTAGCACTAGCTTAGCACACGAAATTGAATCTTGCAGTTCATACAAAAATGACATTGTCAACAGCTTTTTAAACAAAGACCTCGATAACGTAAAACACTGCTCGAGTCTCGAGGGTCAATGCTCCATGAAAATTCTGGAAAAAATGTTTACCAGATTCGAGAAACTGAAAATGATCTTCCGACGATGCAGCGTCGCGACGCCCACTATTAAACAGTTGACAGTAATTTTTATCTAATTCGCGCTACGATTGCGCACAAAAATGGACAATTTAGGAAGAGGAGACACGATTATACGAGCCTTGCGGCTCGTTTTTATAGTTGCCGATTCTCAACAACTATAAAAACGAGGCGCAAGCCTCGAATTTTGTGTGTAATCTGGGCGCGAATTAGGGAGAAATTACTGTAATTTCGCAACACAAGCAATTCCGGGAGACTCGAACGTCGACGATTCTACGATCGACGATCGGCGAGTAAACTACGACAAACTCGTCGGAAAGCTGGCAGAAAGCGGATCGCAGATATGGGAATCAGAATTGAAAGACATAATTTTCATTACCGGAGCCATAAGTTACGCGACGGTAGTGTGCGGAATGTGTTTCTGCAGCCGGATCGAGGCTAAATGAGAGCCACATTAACGGCCTCGAACTTCGTAAACCGATATAACTTGCGTTCCGCGTTCCCGGGCAAACGAATTTCATTCTCGGGATCCACGGCTTTGTCTGCGCGTCCGACTTCGGAATCACTTCGTTCCGAACTAACGTACAGAAATTCTGGGGTACCGTCGGAGGATTTCGTTCGAGTATCTCGTCCGTCCCGAACGGACCCGTTTAAACAGCGAGAAAAACCGCCGCGGAAACTCCCCTCGAAAATGTTTCGAATTTATTCGAAAGAGCGTGCAGGCAGCGCTTTTTCCGCGCACGGACACCGGATCGAAAGCCGCGTCTACGTGTCCGAGCTTGAGAATACCGTGACCCAGAAAACCGACGCGAAATTCCGGATAATGCATTGCATAAATTTTAAGAACACGGTAGAATCCAGTCGCTTGAAAGTCATATTTACTCCGTGTACATTTTCCACCAACGTTTTATCATTGCTTGGAATCCGTTCTTGTAATACCGGGCGCGCAATAGCATCTGTCACCTAAATCCGACTTTATACGGGAATCTTAATCGCGAACACGAAGTTTGAAACGTTAATGTCGCCCGCGCGTCACGTGACGGCTCGAGCTCTCCGTGCATTTTGCCGAAGTAAAAGTGAGCAGCGTGCCCGTTTCTCGGAGTCCGATTCATTTTACACGATGTTTTAAATAGACGGCTCTCTTGCGCGGCAAGCGTAATCGGTTATAAAATCGACTGAAATAGATTCTTATCGTACCTGGAATCGCTTGTGAAATCTTTAGCGGCGTTTTCTGTAATAGCGCCAACTTCGAGAGGAAAGATTATTTGATTAGAGTGACAAAGTGGCTAGTGATAGGGTCTGCGAGATTAAACAGCGATGAACTTTTACGGCTTAATCGAGTGTCAACGGAAGATTTGTAACTTCTCGGAGTACTTCGTGCAATGAACACAGTACATTTCTCCCGGAAATGCCAAATAGCGGATTGCTGTGAATTTCTTTGTGCTAGTGCTACGCTTATGTAATTAATTACTACGTCGATGCTAAGGGTCGACGAAGTCGGTCGAGCGTGTGGTGCGGCGCGCCATCATGCCTTCGAATCGTATCATGTAGCCTCTGAATTGACTTCGAATCATGTCATGTGACCTCCGAATCGTGTCATGTGACCTCAGAATTGCCTTCGAATCGGGTCAAGTGGCCTCCGAATTGCCTTCGAATCGTGACATGTTACCTCAGAATTACCTTTGAATCGTGGCATGTGACCTCCGAATTGCCTTCGAATCATAACATGTGACCCCAGAATTGCCTTCGAATCGTGGCATGTGAGCTCAAAATTGCTTTCGAATCGTGTCATGCGGCCTTCGAATTTCCTTCAAATCATGGCATGTGACTTCCGAGTTGCCTTCGAATCGTGACATGTTACCTCAGAATTGCCTTCGAATCGTGTCATGTGACCCCAGAATTGTCTTCGAATCGTGTCATGTGTGCCCAGAATTGCCTTCGAATCGTGACATGTTATCACAAAATTGCCTTCCAATTGTGTCATGTGGCCTCCGAATTGTCTTCGAATCGTGACAAAAAATTTGAAATGAAAAGGTTAAGCCATCATTTTTATTCTAGCATTACTATGTACTCATATTAATGTATACCGGCATTCTGATCGTTGCATTTTTTTGCCGACTCTCCCGAGTTTCTATAAAAACGAGCCCGGAGGCTCGAAAAAATCATATCTTAGCGCGACTTAGTATTTTCAAATCTGCGTATCTCGATTTCGGCTCCAAACATTTCTCGGAGAAATTACTGTATTTCGTATTTGCCTAAGTACGTTGGATGAACGTGTTGCAAATGTCATTTTACATTGTAAATCTGAGCCGTGTAATAACATCCATCATACCATTTGAGACATTTAACGAGTTACAACCGTCGTCGGCCTCCCCTACGCGTCAATCGTTGGTGGTTTCAGTTGTAAAAAATTTGTTCCTGTTTTTAAAAAAAAGTTACCCCGTTTTAAAAGGTGAGGGCAGACTTTTCCAACGAGGTGTAGACTGTCATTAAGGAAAATGTAAAATTCAATGACTCTACGAGCGACTGCTCAGCCTCGTCATTGCAAACAGCATGGCGGTAGCGGCGAGGAGATTCGCGCCGCAACAGAGAGACGCGGCGATTTCGCATAACCGTATCAGAAGATCGTGCATAAAACCGTATGCAAATATATAATGTGATTTCACGACCCACTTCCTTCCGCGGTTGTGCCTTAAATCGGCCTGCGAAATGAAATGGAGCCGGACTGGTAATTGCTCCCTCTTATTCCACGCTTTAATTAGTCGTCGACGATATCGCGAAAGTTTTCTGCAACGGTTGGCGCGAGCAGCGCCCGGTCAGACAAGGAGCACAACATTCTTCTTACAAGCTAGAACTTGAAATTCAGATAAGAAAAGCTTCTCCACCGTCATCTTCGCTGCTCGCCGCTCCTTCTGCCCTACCTTTCGTCCTTTTTACCACTCCGAGTCGCCCACGCCCGCCCCGTGTCCTCGTAACAGCGTCGCGTTGCTCTTTCGTCATTGTTCCAAGCATGCTGTACTCGTTTCACGTCTTCTCTTCCCCGTGTCGGAGTGCCATTCGTGACCTTACATTTCCGAATGGAACGTTCCTTAACACTCTCGGCGGCGAGTACGGACCTCCGAGGCAGTTTTGAACTGATTAAATGGGACAGAAGATACTGCTTGTTCGAGCCGCTGATTAATTAGTGTTGTTGCCCGTTCGGGGCAAGGCTTGGACAGTCGAATTTAATCAAACTGTCATCGTTCTCTTTAGCTCATTCTGCGGCTGCAACGAAGAACGCCGCGAGTCGCGTGTTTTTACTTCCGAGATATCGTCGCCCAAAGTTCTCTTCACTAGTAATAATAATGATAATAATAACAATATTAACTCGATCAACGGGACAATGCCCTGAGTTATGATGTTCTTTAACCTCGTTGGTAAAGATAGTGTTGAATAGAAATGATTAAAAAGTGTCTTTTGACACCTTCGGTGGAAACAGTGTTAAGGCACTAAAGGGACAAAATTCGTGACTAATTAATAGAGACTGCAGATTTTGTTCGATTTATAATGATGTAAACTAAGTAAAAACAAACTACAAATACTTAATTAACAGATATCAACATCACTCCTCGTACATTCAAAACGCAATTACCAAAGTCAATAATTCTCTCTGAATTTTCTGTTACATTCACTAATCGATATTTAAACCAAGTTTACAATTCACGATAAAACAATTTGGCAAACACTTCATGTTTTCATGAGAAAAATGAGTATTTGCAATTTGACACAATAAAAAAAATTAAAAGCATTGAACGGTATCGATTTATTAACATTACCCGCGATCTATTATAGTTGTTAAAAAAGAAATACAAATTCTATGTGACTACTGTATTTTGAAATAGGTTTCATTTGAAATAGGTTCACGTATTGCAAGTCAGACATAAACAACGAATTACAATGTGTTCTCTCTGTTTCAATTTATAAATTGTCTGTTGCTTGGAAATGTTCGCACACACTTTTAAGTGCACTCGTAGCTATCAACTTGGTCATTCGAGTTAATGGTGTTCACACACTCGCGGGGATTGTAAAGTAACGTGAAAACGCTGCTTCACTATCTTCATTCTACCACCGGCGATGAAACATAATGCGCTAATTAATTACCGCTGCAACAACTCCTGCATACTCGTATGTTCCACAGAGTTGCCGAACACGCGTGCCGAACATTATCTCTACGCATTCGGGCCGAGAGGCCAAAGGAATTTGATGAGTTACGGAGAATAAGTTCACCGGTTAGCAACATTAATTACCGATGCGCTATTATAGCTGCCCAGTTCGACACCGCGGAACCAATTTCTGTAGAAAACGCCGATTTGCTAATTGCACGTATCGATCACGGGAAACGTAATCGTGTAACGATGTATTAGTACAATTTTTACTAATCTTGTGACACGTTTTATTCGTACAATTTTACTAATTTTGTGTCACGTTTTATTCGTAGAATTTTTACTAATTTTGTATCACATTATTTACACAGACCTTTTTGCAATCTCGTGTCATGTTCCATTTATATTCCTTTTAGAAATCTACATAGTGTAACATTGTGTTCATACAACTTGTAGTAATCTGCATGGTGTAACGTTGTATTCATACGTCTTTTAATAATGTAGTTTTTTAATAGTGAAACGTTGCATTCATATAATTTGTAACAATCTGCTTAGTGTAACGTTGTATTCATACATCTAGTAATCTAAACAATAACAAGTTATATTCATACGCCTTTTAGTAATGTTGTACTTGTTATTTGCTCTTAGTTTATTTCTTACTTATGGAAATATATTTCTTCATTTATCTACTAACGCAACGATGAGTCTCAAAGAAGGTGGATAACAAAGAAAAAAATGTATAATTTAATAATAAATAAAAAGGAAACAACTACGTAACAGAAACGATACATGTAGTAATCGAATTTATGAATGATAAGTGTGTACGTAACAAATGATTAAGATTCATAAGTATACGGGTGATTGAAAGCAAAGTGTATTTTCTTAACCCGAAGTCCGAAAATACAAGGATTATTAATACTAACGCAACGACGTAGTATAATTCGTTATAACAATTCGGCACCGCAGAAGCAGTTCCAATTTCTTCGCCTATAATCGAGCATGTTCATGATGACTGCTAGAATGCAAAGCCACAACATCAGATTTCGGATCGGTCTTTGACTGAGGGATTTCGGGTCTGGGTTAGGTTGCTCCTGGCTTTTCCCAAATTAGGGGCGTTCGCTGCATACCCGCATCGCATAGCTGCGCGTTCCATGCATGAACCTTCAGCGAAAGACTTGTAAAATTCAAGAAGCTTTCCAGGAAAGCCGTATTACTGTTCCCGTGCTTCTGCCTTCGAGTAACGTTCCATGAAACGGAAAACTTTGTTTAATACTGGAGTGATTTTGCGAATCGGTGCTCATCTTTCGATTGAGCATAAATTCCAAACTACGTATACCACATGTGATAGTATTGATCTGCTTAGGCTCGATACATCCTGTCGCTTATGTTTTAAATACAATTTAGTATCAAAACTGAAGGTGTCCAAAAAAATACGAAAGCTGCCTATTAAAGAATTAGCATAATCACAGGTTGATAGATAAATCCTGTTGCTCATGTTTTCAACACAGTTTATCATCATGAAAACTTATGGCATTCAAAAAGTACTTAAAAGTGTTTGGTATGAAAACTCAAGATGTTCAAAAAATATTGAGGCTGTTTCTTATTTTGTACACTAACAAAAGCTCCACAATTTGAATTGCTTACTTATTTATTTTTTCATAGCTGTTTGAAGTTTCTAATGTTTCACCTATAAATATCAATTTTAGCTTTCACTTTTGTCAAAGACGTGAAAACGCTCCTGTGTGATAACAATGGTATAAGGTGACATAACAATTTTGCAAACCCTTGAAAGGGCTGATGCAATTTCATTTATAAATGCTCTTTGGCCACTTGATAATTCTGAACGCATACACTAAAATCAAAGTCAACAGAAATCTCAGCGATTGCATATCTATCATTTTTAATGCATTCCGACCACTTCATAGTTCTTAATATGTACACAATAAAATAAAAATCAATAGAAATCTCGCTGAATGCATTTCTGTCATCTTAAAATGCATTCGACCAATTAACGGTTCTAGTATCCAAATGTTAAGCATATGCGTATATACATTTTCCAGAGATAATAGCACTTGCAGGCACAATAACACATAATTTCGAACAACATCGACCTATTCGAACCGAAGAGACGAAAATTAAAAATCGAATGATCGCGATTTTGCTATTCAGCGTCGCTTCCCACGACTTTCTCAGAGAAAACTTCCCTAAAACGACAAGACCCGTAGAACCGTTCTTCGCCGGGAAGTTCAGAAATGTTGCAAAATGTAGAACAACGTGGAGCGCCAATAAGAAGCACAAACTTTTCGAAAAGTAATAATTGAGCAAACAGAGTTCGCGACTCGGGATACGCACGGAATAAAAGTTCCCACCGGTTTTGCCGGCAAAAGAGAGCTCTCGGGGTTCAGAGGGGAAACAATGATTCATTTGAATCCGAGCGAAAGTATAGCGTTTCCTGTCTTTTGTGTTTACGGCCGTAAACATCCCGCGGCGGGGAATGATAACTTCGCCGTTATTTTATTTGCGGCAACAAGAAACAAATCTTTCGTTTCCGTCTGCTTATGTAAAACAGCCAGTTACAAAGGAAATGTTTACCCTGCTCATTATGGAGAAAGAGGCTACCTCGGCCGGGCCAGCGAACCCGCGGTAACAGTAAACTGTCTTTCCAAAAAGTTAACCTGCGTTAGAAACAAGTGAACCGCCCGTGCGCCGAGCCGTGCAAACGTAAAGAGCGAATTTACTTCTTGGCTTGTATAACGAATGACTGCCGAGGAAAAACTTTTTCAGCTCGTAACACTATAAACACTGCGGGTCCACGGTCTCTTTGCCGCCGGAGAAAACGTATAAATTCATACCGGGCTCGCGCCTTCGTCGGATGGTAGAGAAAAAAACGGCGAATATGGAATAATCACCAAATATGGGGGACACAAGAACAACGATAACAGCAACAACAGCAACAATAGCAGCAGCAGCAACCACAACAACAATTACAGCAATGGCAACAGCAACAGCAATAGCTGCAACAATAGCAACAGCAATAGCTGCAACAATAGCAACAGCAACAGCAATAGCTGCAACAATATCAACTGCAACCGCAATAGCTGCAACAATAGCAACAGCAGCAACAACAACAATTACAGCAATGGCAACAGCAACAGCAATAGTTGCAACAATAGCAACAGCAACAGCAATAGCTGCAACAATAGCAACAGCAACAGCAATAGCTGCAACAATAGCAACAGCAACAGCAATAGCTGCAACAATAGCAACAGCAGCAAGAACGGCAACAACAGCAAGAACAGCGTCAACAGCAACAACAGCAAGAACAGCGCCAACAGCAACAACAGCAAGAACAGCGCCAACAGCAACAGTAGCATGAACAGCAACAGCTGCAACTGCGGCAATAGCAATAGCAATAACAACGGCTACAGCAACAACAACAACAACAATTAAATCGCTATACAAAGGACAAATAACGACATTTAGACAATACTATTCCACTCTAGAACCGACAGCAAACTACATAGTAATAGACAAAATAGACAAAAAAACACACCGTTTAACCTGGCCATAGATATTCCCACTGAAAACTACAACCAACACACATAACTCTCCGATAGCTGGACTGTAAAAGCATTCCACGGTAAACACATAAACTTAGTACAAGACATGGAAATAGACAAACAGGCTACATACCAACGACTGACTCAAACAAGGATTTATTTTCCCAGAAACGGAAGGATTTGCAATAGCCGTACAAGAGCAGGTTATCAACGCAAGAAACTACAGGGAATACATAACAAAAGACGATATTATAACAGACATATGCAGAAAATGCGACACGCACACAGAATGAATAGAGCATATTATAGCAATGCTGGTAAATCCTGTACATAGCATTGACAAATAAACACGAACTTACGAACAGTACGCAACCATACTATAAACATACTCCCCCTAAGATAATAGAAAGCAACGCACATAAAATATGCTGGGACAGTCCCATATTATTACAGCCAATAGACCACGTGTCGCATTTGTAGACAAAATAAACAGAATCACGTATACCATTGACACGACAATACCCGGTGACCACCCCCAACATAAAAACAAAGTACGCAGAGAAAAGAGAAAAAGACACTTCACTAACACGGGAAATAAAAAGAATATTGAACCAGAAAGAAGTGATAATGGTACCATTTGTGATATCGGCAACAGGCGTCACTCAAGAATCATTTATACAGAATTTCGTCGTTTTTAAGATTTCGTATAGCGAAGGCACCCATCGGAATTTGTTCCTTTTCTGTCTTTCTCAATTGTAAAACTATGCTGTTTACGTTATCAAACGTTTTAATAATGACGTCATGCTGTTGTTAAAACTAGAATGCAGGTTTTATGCATTTAGAACGAAAATGGTTGTTTGAACATTACCTCTTATTTAGCTTACTCTGAAGTAAATGGAAGTTTGTTTGCACTCATAATCTTGATACATGCGCCATGCTGCTGTTGCAACTACACTGCAAGTTTTATGCATTTATGATGAAAATGGTTATTCAAACATTATTATATCATATTTGGCCTGTTCTAAAATAATTATGCATTTATTTGCACTTACAATCTTGATACTTGCATTATAGAGCAAATGCAACGAGACTGCAGATTTTATGCATTTGTGATGAGAATGGTTATTCAAATATTATCTCATTTGGTTTGTTCTAAAATAATTATGCATTCATTTGCACTTATAATCTTGATACTTGCATTACAGTGCAATTGCAACTACACTGCAAATGATGATTCAAATATTATCTTATTTGGCTTGTTCTAAAATAATTATGCATTTATTTGCACTCATAATCTTAATGCATGCGTCATGCTGCAGTTACAATTAGTCTCATTTGGCTTGTTTTGAAATAATTATGCATTTATTTGCACTTATAATCTTGATCGTTGCATTATATAGTACAGTTGCAACTAGACTGCCGATTTGATGCATTTATGACTAGACTGTGGTCCTTTATGCAATATAAAAATCATGTATATCATTCGTCAGATACAGGAGCTACGTAGGCATTTGGTTCACTCGTTAAGAATTTTAATTAGCAGGATACAATGCAATAGTACTTCGGAATTCTTCGAATGATTTCACTGTTTTGCATTTTTGTTGTACTTACTTTCACTTTATTTTATGTGGTTAATCCTCGAATAACTGTCCGTTTATTTGCAGGTATAAATGATTTCTCTTCTGAGCCATTTATAGACAAATAGAAATAGTATTTGAACGAGTTTTTATGGAGTTTTTGAAATTTTTCAGCGCGGAAAAAGCCGAGAGCAGCGTAATTGAAAACACTTCTTTTGACACCGCAGCTAGGCTATTTGTAGTATGTGGAGCTCGCGTTCAACGACGCTCGAAGATTGTCTCGATGGAATGTGCTCGCTCGATTGAGTATACTGTGTGCAGAGAGCATCTCCCATAGCGCGAATACTAACGTTTAAAACGAGCTTGCGAAAATCGCCTGTCGCGTAATTTCATCGATCTATGTTCCTGCCTTTTTCCAATAACGACGAAGCGTATATGTATTTACTCGTATTTGAACTATACAAATTCCGTTTTTAAAGCAAAAATAACAAATGAGTTGTGCTTGTTTCAACTAAATAAAGAGGAGACAAAAGTGTTTCGTTTTCGTGGTTCGGTGGTTCCGTCAATTTTAAACTAGGGGTTGAAAGCAGGTTACGATATCGGTTTAGATTTTTGATTTTTGTTTTAAAAAATCGAAAAAGCCTCATAACTGTTATGAGTAGGCTGCGGATATTTATGCAGAATCAAAATTGTCTACATCATTTGCAAGAAATAGAAACTGAAAAAGGACTTCATTCTGTTTTAAATAATTTCATTAGATTGAAAATAATACAATGACATTTTTAAAGTCTTTTAATCTTCTTACTATTTTAAATTAAAATTTGTGTAAGAAAAAAATGTCTCTATTATCGAAAAAGTTAGTTGACCGAATAATTTACACATAATTCGAATCAGCGTAAAAAATGCTATCAAAATGCATACTTTCAAAATTTTATTCGAAAAATTACTGATTGCTGATTTTCGCCTGAATGCCCTCCCTTAAAATAGGAAGCATAGTTCATAGTACAAAATAGTGCGCAGACTGATTTTTTTATTCAATCGACCAGGGTTGGACAAAATTTAAATTGATTTGCTATAAAATATTTGCATCGGTAAATACTATTTGAAAATATCATTTCATTGAATGTTTAAATTACGGGGAAATACTATTTACTATTTACATTCGGATTCCAATATAGAGTAATGTATTTGATTCGAATGACGATGCGGGAGATTACATCATTGCAACGGTATGTCACCCAAAATGGAAATTTCGTCGTTTATCACGAAATCAGGAAGACTATAAAACACCGTTCACCGCAATCAATAATTCAAAGTTTTAAGAAATAGCCTACAATTAAAAATTGATTTCTAGAATATAATCGCGAAATTTCTGAAAGATATCAACGAAATTCATTAAAAAATAGTACGTTCGAAAAGTCTGTTTTATTTAAAGCAATCCACGTGATCAGAAAAACATACATTTTATTGATATTCCGTGCTCGCAGCCGACATTGTTGCGAAAGTGTCGAGCACGGCAGAACATTTTCTTTTTTGATCCACCGCGATTTTGAGGTGCGTCAGTAATTGAGCTTCACAAACGAGTCCACGGTTTAATTGCTGTTCCGTTACACGGAAATTAACCGAGATCCTGTCACAATGAGATGAAGCGACAACTCGAAACTGGCTTTCATTAAAGTTAATACAGCTTGCAGCGTCGCCTCGTTTAGGTATGAACCACGAGACGATTCCCAGGGAAAACGTTCGGACCGACTTGTGCTCGAACAAAGCAATTAGAGCACGTTAACACCCGCGCGCCCATTTTCCTGCATTCCTTCCACGAAACCATCGCGGCCCGAAGACTTTCCCCGATCATAGTTGCTGAAACTATACAACTGATTCCCTTTGTTCCCTTTTCATTTGCAACAAGAGGCCTGTCTGCGGATTGTTCCAAGCTCCCGGAAAGTTTGCCTGATAGCTTTACCGCTCGAACTTTTCTTTTTGTTCACGGCGAGCCCGCAGTAATTAATAGCCACGGTAATCGAACGGCACGCGAAAAGCGAAAGACAAAGAGTTCTTCTTCGAACGGCGTTTTCTTTCCCTTTTTTTAATTAACAACGCGGTCTGCGCGGATTCCGTTCGCCGCGGATCGATACAGTTCGAATCCGATCGTAATAAGTAGATTATTTGTAAGCAGATTAGTCATAGCTGGCATCGGATGAAAGACATTCGAGTGAAGCAAGATCATCAACAATAATTAGCGGACTACAAAGCAGACAACAAAAATGCTCAGTTTTGTTAAAGAAAAAAAGTTAGATGAACTGTGAAATAAATGTGGATGTTAAGTAATTGACAGTAAGATAAATAGATAGATTGGCAGACCGTGAACCGTTATGAGAATTCTCATTTTTGCAAGTCATTTTACAAAAATTAAAAATATGAAATAAATGTGGAGGATAATAATAGGCAATAAGATAAATAAATAGATTATCAGACTGTGGATTTTTATGGAAATCGTCGTTTTCATAGGTCATTTTACAAAAATTAAATAAACTAAGAAATAAATATAGAGGATGAATAATAAACAATGAGATAAAAAATAGATCGATAGACTATGAATGCTTAAAGAAATCCTCGTTTTCGTAAGTCATTTTACAAAAATTAGATAAACTCTGAAGTAAATGTAGAGGATGAATAATGATAAAAAAATGAATTGGTGAATCCTCATTTTTCATGCTACAATTTCTCCAACGAAAAAGGCCGTGATTTGTGTCCAAAGAACGGTGAATTAATCTTTTTTAAAGAATAAACCCGATATCGATTGAATATCGACCATTGGTCGAAACGTCCCTAATTCATCTATCGACAAACGATGCTCGGGCCGCTCCAAGAGCTTTACCAGTTCTAACGAATGCGTGCGTGATTGTAAGGTCACATTTCAACACACTACATAAAAAGAACTGTGTCAAGATAAATGAAGTATATCGTTTGTTGCGAAGTAACGATAAAATCTCGCCGCGGAATGAAGAGAAAGGAAGGGTTCTGTGTTACTGGGAAGACGCCCTGAATGCTTGCATGTACCAATTTTGGTTTGCGAAGTTTCACGACGGTAATTTCTCCATTAAAGGCGACCTACATTCTCGGAGAGCTAATACGATCAATGACCATCAAATCAAGACCTCTGACTATGTATAATACTCGGAATCGTACGACTCCGGATACGATATGCGTGTTAAAATTGAGTGACCGAGATCACGACGACAAATTCAGTTACGTCGATCTCGAACGAAATTTACTGCATAATATTTTTATCTGTGGCCCGGGGCTTGAAAGCGTTGATATCCGGGTTCCATTTGGAACCAGAGCTTCAAAATTGTCATTTGAATGTACGGATTACAATTTCTTTCTTATCAGCTGCATTGATTAGCAGATTTTTAGCAGCTCTATTAATGTAGAATTTTAATTAAATTTATGTTAGTATTTATATAATTATTACAGACTTTCTATAATATTTTTAATTAATCTTAAGTAGGAGAGAAATTAATTATATGTTTCCAGAAAAATTTATTTCTGATGAATTTTAAATATAAATTTGAGTTATAATAAATTTTGAATATAAATGTAGGTTAATTTGCATTATAAATTCAAATTATAGTGACTTTTTAATAGAAATTTAATTATAAATTTTAAATTATAATAGATTCTTATTACATATTTAAATTACAACAAATGTTGGATTAAATTTTCATCAAAAGTTTTAAATTATAATATTTGTAATACATTTAAATTAATTGTAAATTATCATATCATAAAATTAATAATAATAACTGTGAAGAAGGAAAAGTAACTGCGACGCTAGTCATGAATATTATGCAAATCAGCAATATAATGAACTGATATTCCAGAAGTCAATGTCTGAGTCCGATCAAAGGGTCGAAGAAAGAAGCAGAAGATAATAGAGAAGATCACTGAATTTCTTTCTCAGAAATAAGGAAACTTCTTGTCTCTACGAAGACTTGTAATTTTCATCTAATAATAGTAGAGACACTGCCTTTGAACATCTTAATTAACAAACTGCGACTCGATTCAGCGATGAACCGATGCAATGAAATGTAATCTCTTCTCTGAAAGATCGGTAGTGTTAAGCTGCGTGTTCCTTTTTACTTTAGCCTGACCTATAAGTTAGGCTGATCGATCTTCTTATAATAGGATCACCGTATCTTCCATAATATGGGGCTGCTTGACGGTAGATGGATCTTGCTGACGGCAAGAAACAGAGATAACAGTACGCCACTAGTGCCGCCTACCCTTAATGAAACAATAGCAAGATCACTTCCGTCGTCTCGAACAGCCTGACCGGATTATCTGGAAAACCCTTAATTTAAATGTTAATGTTCCAGTTAAAATACCTGACTTCTAAAATCCGGCCCATTTCGATTATAAAAATGTATGAAACTCGCATTGTTAACGCGTCGACTGTTGAAACTATCAAAGCGGTTTCATTTACGAGGCTGAATTCACAGAATACAGCCATATCACGATAAAACCATCCTTTCGTCAATGGCAGATCGCGTAAACGCTTTTCCAGAGTAGAAATGTTTCTGTGAGAAATTTTTAGTTAAACTCCTCTAATCAAACGTACAGCGTGAATCATTTAAGCTCGATAAACATTAATTTCTGAACCCTTGCAACTTGATAGTTTTTCTGTATTTTCTGTATTTAGTAGTCTTTCGATTCATATGATTAATTAATTAATAGGAAGAAATTAATTGTTGCCTTATAATTTTTGCCCTATAATTGTCCTTATACCAAACATTTTTCTATGCAACTTGTAGTTTAGAAGAAAAATTAAGATGAAAGAGTTAAATCACTCACCCTGTATAATATCATAGAAACAGGTGGTTTTAATCAATCTAATCTTGCCATTATTACCGATATAGAAGTACTTAGAATAATTTGTAATTTCTTTAAACAACGCCCATTAAGAATTTAGAAACTAATAATAGTAATAATGAGTAGACTGCGGATATTTATGCAAAATAAAAATGTTCTGTATCGAGTCAAGTATAATTTTAATACTTCCTTTATAATAATTTGAATAATTTGTAATTAGCACACCAACATTATTCGTTTCAATTAATCTTTTCACCCACCCATTTTTGCAACGCATTAAATTCGCGATCCAATAATAAATAATCTCGAGCACATATACATGTAACAATCCTGAATTTGTTAAATAAGCTTTAAAGCATTAGCAACTAAATAAATAAATAAATAAAACGGTACGCATTACTCTCGTTTAAAGCTCGGTAATTACAGTCTCACAGTTTCAGTGTCAAGTATTCGAATACCTTGGCTACTGCATTAACCCTTTGCACTCGAAGCTATTTCAACTGTAAATCTAGAATAATTTTTCTGGCTTATAGTATTTTTATTTTATACGACAAAATGCTTAACAATGATTTAAATCTAAATTTTGTTAATATGAAAATGATCTTAGAACGTGACATAGCAAATTTTAATGGTGCCTCAGAGTCACCACTCGAGTGCAAAGGGTTCAAAATCGAGATCGTAAGTTGCAAATACCTTTTCGTAGACATTTATCGCTCCGCAGAGAGCCTAACGTGCTCACACGCGACCACCTTCTGTCCGTGAGCGTATTCCAATCGAAACGATTCCACACGGCACACGTGGCCAGCAATCAGGCAGATCCCAGGACAAAGCCCCGTCGGCAGTCCGTTATCGAGTGACTCAATCCGGGAAAAATCACGAATGAGGCGGGCTCTCTATTAACCGAACCGGAGCTCATGGGATGTACGAGGATACGCGGCAAATTAACCGGGAAACCTGAATACATAGCGGCGGACCAGGAGAGGCCGGTCGCGTGGATGGCGTGGCCATGCAAGACTATTTGCGATGAAACGCGAGTCATGGGCAAGGCTCGTTAGAGTTTCATCGGCCGCTCGTTACACGCCGTCACGGAGAATTGCGAAAGGGCTCCCGAGGAAAAGGTCCTCGCTCCCTTTTCGTTTTTCCACCCTTTTCGTTTTTCCTCCCTTTTCGCGGGCAACAACGCGTCGCGTCGCGCAGAGCCGAGCCAAGCGATTGCAGGACCCAGCTCTCACGTAAATACACGCAGGATAGACGTGCCGATTCCTGCACTTTTAAGCCAATTTTTGCTCTGCCGAAACTGTGATTAAATAGTCGAATCTTCATTTAATGCACTGAAAATATGTTTCGATTTTTCAGCCAACCCGGTTTTTAAGAATATTTTTGGGGTGACAAAAGTTAGTATTTTTAATGAAATAAAAAGAGGCGTTTTTGACCCCCCAGTGTACTTTCGGAGGCTCTGTACATAATTCTGTGCCTCGTATTACTGTGTTCGTCTATACCTCTGTGCCTCATATTTCTGTCCATATTTCTCTGCTTAACCATACTTCCAATGTCCTTATTTCTATCTTAGAAGTACCTTCTGAAATTACAGTGCTTCTTTCAATAACGTTGCCGAACTGTATTTTTTCTCATAATATTAGTTTCACAAAGTGAGGTTAGGTACTACTACTCTAATACAAGAGGGCACTGAACCATTACATTCTAAAATCTGTCCATATTTCTGGATTTACTAAAAAAATATAAAAATATGCACGATTAATGTTCCTTTTGTCGTTGCTAAACTGCAGACTTTCATTCGTCGATTTAATAATTCTCGAACTCTATTAAATATTCCAACTGTATTGAAAATAATAGTAAATGCATTCTGAGTGCATTCCCATAATTCATCTTCTGTTTCTATCGTATTTTTATAAACCAACGCTTACATAAATTTTGAACGCTTATATCTTTTCAATAAAACATGTCCCAACCCAAGCTTGTACGAACATTTTTCGTCTACTTGATTTCAGTAACACACAGTATAAGTTTGTACCAAACCATCCTGGACACCCGGTATATACGATACTGCTAATTAAAACATTTAGGCTCCAACAAAAATAAAATACACAAATTTCTACAAGAACATTGTTGGAAGAAAAACATATGTTTAAAATGCAGCGGACATTTGTTGACCCTCCCTTAAGCATCCCAGTGTTAATATTAATACTTAACACTTTATATTATATTAATTATACTATATTAATACTCAATACTTATTAATATATATAATAATAATTAATACTTATAATACTGCTAATTAAAACATTTAGGTTCCAACAAAAATAAAATATACAAATTTCTACAAGAACATTGTTAGAAGAAAAACATATGTTTAAAATGCAGCGGACATTTGTTGACCCTCCATTAAGCATCCCAGTGTTAATATTAATACTTAACACTTTATATTATATTAATTATACTATATTAATACTTAATACTTATTAATATATATAATAATAATTAATACTTATTATATTAATACTTAACACTTAATATCGTGCATATTTTACATATTTTGAATATTTTGCATACTTCTGGGCATAATATCATACGCACTTGGCATGTTATAGCGCATAAACGTCAGCAGTTTATTAATTCCATAATTTGCAGATAAAGTAAGGTTTCAAGCATTACCGATTTTTGTGTCTCTTTTCAAAAGAATCGACTGCTGTGCGCCGTGTGTAGGGAACACCGTGGGTCCGGAAGCGTCCAATCCGTCCATTTCCAACCGGTCCGGTTTCATCCCTCTCGAGTATCCTGCGTCGCTCATTACCACCAGTCCGGAGCAAAGGCTGTCCTGGTGTCCCCACTTCTGGCCACGACGGATCCTTCCGCCCCAAGGGACACCGAAAAATCCACGTACAGACGAGGACCAGAACGCGGCCAGGCAACCTTGATTCCGCGCGTATGCGACCGCAACGCGGGCACGGGCACCGTACAATGCATCGCGGCAAGAATTTCCGCTGCGCGCCCAGAATGTCCTTCCTAATTACTGTTCGCGCCGGGAATCTTGGGAATGTATTAGTATCCTTTGTCCGTATCGCCGAGTACGACAGAGTCAATTAGCGGTAATGAGTGATATCAGGACGCTGCGCGCACGAACGCGCCGAGCTCTTATTGTCCGTGATCTAGGTAACACTGCGATCATCCCACGTAAAAACCCGTAATCAATGGTGTGTTTGCATTTATGACAGCGAGATTCTGATTGGTCGTAGGAGAAGTTCGTACGGTGGCGCGAATAATTACAGACTCAAAGTAACTTTTACGCTATTAATGATAATTAAATAAGAATTTAACAAGACGCCATATTTGTATGTATATATTTCCTTATATATTTTTTCCTTGTATATTTCCTTTATATATTTTATTGGTTTTTGTTTAAATATTTATTATTGTTTAAATTTTGAGTTTATAATTAATAACAGCACCGTAGATGGACTCCTTTAGTTGAGACATCCTGTACATTTAAAAAGAAGACTCAACAAAATATCGTATTTGTATATTTACACATATTAGTTATGTTATATTTGTATTGTATTTGTTATTAATTATATTTGTATATATTAGAAAGAATAGGAAATAGAAATATACAAATACGATATTTTGTTAAATTTCCGTTTAGATAGCAATAACAATGTAAAAGTTACTTTGAGTCTATAATTATGCACACCACTGTACTTCAAATGACTGACATTTTTTGAAACTCGTCTGAAGTCAGGTTTTTAAGAGTGGTCATTTGGTCAATTCGAATTGTCTGTAAATTATTTTGCCAACTAATCATTTTTGTAATAAAAAATTTTTTTGTGAAAAAATCAAATTACTCAATTTTCTTAAATATTTTCTTCATTTTATTGTTTTAATTTTAATGGATACAACTTCAATCCGATATTTATTCGATAGTGCCTACACACGAGTGACAGATAATTAACGTGTTAAAGAAAACGAATTTTCATATTTTATAGACGATGATTGACTGTTCAATTAAAATTATATCAAAGAGCCTCACGAACGACACTCTTCGAAATAAACAGTTTCGAATTGTGGATATAACTTTAACATTCTCTTTTATGCAGCGAATATTTATAAAAATACGATTTCTTTTATTCGCCACTTTCATGAACAATTCCCTAGCGGATAAATATTATCAGTGATCAAAACCGAAAATTCCACGCCGATAACTCTTATGAATAGTTATAATAAAAAAATAACAAAATCAATAAATAATGAAATCAATAATGATTACAGGCAACGAACTGAATTTTCGGTTAATTGTAATTGTTATCTGAGAATATATTTTTTAGGATGCTTCATGTGTACCAGTAATATGTTTAATTTACTGGTCTAAAATTTTACGAACATTTAATATGTGATTGAATTAACAAAGAGATTCTTTTTGTTAAAATGATGAAAATGTGATTGCCAAAGATCAATAAATTAAGTAACATTATCCTGTATTACAAATCCGTTTGAAATTTAAGCTGTCGACTTTTTCAGAATACAAAGAGAACACAAAGTTATTATAAATATTTTAATAATTTAAAAGAATTTTAGTTCTTTCATTTGTGGCCAAAGTATGCTATTTATTTAATTAAACAATGGCATGACACGTAAATTACATTATTACATGTGAAAAAGAAATATATGTGACCGAATAATGTTAACATTAAAAAGTTTTCAAATAACTGTTATTTGCAGAACCTGGATAAAATTGAATTACGATATTTCCATGAGAGCCAAGAAAATTGCAGTATATCTTACGACACTCCTCGTTATAATTTCCATAATTGCAAAACGGAACAGTCATTGCTAGATAAGCTGGCAGTCTAATAAGGGCGTTACTTTTCCGTTTATTTACCGAAAGAGATCCGGATTAAATTTCTAGAGGCTGTCCTTTGCGAGAGATCTCCAAATATTGTGCTCGTTATGCGAATCTTGTTAATTAGGTAAAGTCGTTTAACGCCGTCGGTCCGTCGAAAAGTAAATCGAATAAACGAAAGTTCAAATTATCAAGGCAAATTGGAATCTCGTCGACTTAAAGAGTCGTAGGCCGTGCTCGAAGTTCTCGTCGGAATTTTTAATTGGCTTGATATATATTTTTTCAAACGGGGAGGCACGAATTTTCTCGAGCGACTTCAAAGCGAATTTCTCCTTTTTTTCTTTCTTGGATCCCCTGACACGTTCTAATTACAGGGGCGGCCAATAAGTTTTATTCCATAACAGACTGCAACGGAGCATTCGTTCCACGTGCAATTACTAATCGGGGAGGAGAGGCTCAATTAAACTGAACACCTGCTCCTTGAAGGGACGCAGACGTAACTCCGTTGGTTATATTGCTGATTCTAAAGTGCAGAATGAATGACTACTTCGTTGAATATTTTTCAGTGAATTCTTTCCGGCTCCATACGATCTATTCGTCAACGAATTATCAGTTGGCAGCTGGTGTTAATTAGAAATTTATCTTCGCTCCTATCGCACGATTTGTAGGAAACTGATAATCTTTATGCTTTAATTTACTTTTTACAGAATTTATCGTGTTTATTTATGGTTTCGTGTAATGATCGCTGATCGTCAATTTTAAAGATTGAATTTTATTTAGAACAACTTTAAAAGAAAATATTATTTCAATCACATCCCTGATGTGTTTAAAATAATCACATGGAGCAATGGACTTATTCAAATATTATCAGAAATAATTACAAGCCAATATCATACTTGAATCTTATATTTAAAATGTCAGTATTGTTCGAATCTCATTTGAAATAATTTCGAACTAAAATTTCATTTCGATCCAATTTAAAATAACGTCAAACAGCAATGGCCCTCTTTAATATCGGTTCAAACAAAAATCTCATTCAAATGTAATTTAAAATAATGTCAAACAACAATGGCCTCCTTTAACATAGTTGCGAACAAAAATCTCATTTAAATCCAATTTAAAGTAATGTCAAACGAAAACATGATTTTTCAATACCATTTATAATACTGTCAAACAACAGCGATTCTATTTAAGATAATAGCAAATAAAAATCTTATCTGCGTCAAACTAAAAATGTCTCCAAATAAAATTTGAATTAGAAATTATCTCATAAAATAATCTTACTCGAATTTTACTTTGTATCACTTTAAAAAACGATCTTACTTGAATTTCGTACCAAATGATTTAAAAAAAACAATCTTACTTGAATGTCACATTAGAGAATTTCGGAAAACTATCTTAAAGTGCAATTTCATTTCAAATAATTTAATAAAATAATCGTATTTGAATATCACATCAGATAATTTAAAAAAATCGATCTCACAGTCCAATTTCATTTGCAATCATTTCAGGAAAGACTCTTACTTGAACTTCACTTCAAACAATCTCAAACGAGAATCTTCAATGAACTTTATAATGAGTTTTCCTAAAAGATCATTGAATATAAAATTGAATAACTGTTTCGTTCTCTAAATTGCCTTTTTATTCCCATTCGATTCTTGCTTCTAAAAAAAGTATATAGTTTATATAATCCGTTGTTTCAACAAATAACCAAAAACGAAACGAAGTAAGAGTATACTGTCCAGCACATGTGCAAAGAATTATGTCGAGAAATTGATGCAGTTAATGAATTAAAAATCGTGCCAAAACGTTTTGACAAGAAATCAGAGCATGAGTTCCATACAAAATTCTGCTGAAAATATCGGTAAAAATGTTTCGAAATTCCGTCAGGATTGATTTGACATTATTTAGCGAACGAGATGTCTGCACGTATGACTGGCAACGCGACGAATCTTTAATCGACGCGCAGGATAATCGGACTGTCGAATCGCGTCGCCATAGTTCGCTGGTCGGAATGCAAATAATGTATCCACCCCCCCCCCCCTCGCGATCTTTCATTCACAAATTTCATTCAATTTGGCCGATGTCAGAGTTTGCTTCTATTGTTGTCGTCCTCGGAAGTCGTTTAGTATGCTAATTTCGTAATTTGTTTCCTATTGTGCAGCGGCGTATGATGTTGCATCGGTCGATCGATCTCTCGTCAGATGCAGCTGCGTGAAATTACCGGGCTCCCGGCAGACACTACGAATCGCCTAACACAATATTCGTGAATTTGCATCGATATTCCTTTTATTTGATCGAAGTCGCCGGTTTCTTTCATCCGCCCGATACTGGCCGGATTAATCTACCTCGGCACTCCACTGTTCTTCTTTTTTCTTTAATGAGTCGTGCAACTATATGCCTGTCGAGCACGATTGTCTTCTGGATCATACAGAATTATGAGAATTGAGTGCCGCGCGCCTTCAATATTAAATCGGGCACAAGGCATTTCCATTTTCGCCTGAATTTCTTTTATCTTTTATTTGCCGTCTGCATCGTAATTTGTAACATCGTAGTTTGACTCTTCGAAAATATTTGTGTAAAATACTTAGTTAGAATTCATTAATATTCACGATTTTTCCAAAGCTATCAGGTCGATATTGTAGTGATCAATTACTATCCCTAATATTTAAGGTTACGTCAAAAGAATTCATTTTTGTCAACATTATTTGCCGAACGTTTTGCACAACTAATGATGTTATTTGCTACAAAAATACAAAAATTGAAGTACAATAAAAACCGGAAAGGGAAGTACACTTTGAAAATGATCGTTTCGAAGTTTGAGTCGTGCTACCCGCATTTAATTGTAAGAACAATGATAGAATCAGTTTTGCAGTCGCGCGAAACAGAAAATTCGTCGACGATAGAGACTGTCCGTAGAAAGGAGTTAATTAATTTTCGCAGTCTCGTAGACGCTGCTTTACAGCCGTTTAAAGTTAACGAACACCTTGTTCCAATTACCTTCGTTTTATCATGGTTCCGGTACTATAAAGATATCACTGTAGCGACCATTATGTTCTATGTCTCATATTCTCCTCTATTTTCCCTGGACGATCGACCCATTTCGAATAATCGCGAACATAATTCACCAGAATGGATCGTATTGTTCACCAACATGCACTATAATCTCAGCTGTTCCCTCTTCTTTAATCTTCAATTTCAGTTTTCAACAATTAAACACCTCTCGTTGGATTGACAGCCATTTAAAAATGAAAGATTAACGAGTAAAGGCTGTTCGAGATTTTCACTATCTTCTAGAATTTATTTTCAGTGACGTTCATTAACATTCAAAAACTTTTTAGAACAGAATAACACGTTCGAAACTGAAACGCGTGATTTGATCGTAAATCAGTCGTCACGAGAAATTTCGAAGTATTTTCTTCATGTTTTTAACCAAATACAATTTTATTGCACATTATTTTATGTGACGTTTCGCAGACAAATCTTCCTAATTGTTTGAAAAATATCTGAGTCATCCTATCCAGTTTTAAAAAAGTTATTGTCTTTCAAAGAATGATGCACACATGCGATTCAGTAATCGATAACTATACCGTAGATCGTTATGCGAAATAAAACATTTCTAAAACGATTCCAAGTAACAGAAATTAAATGAAAATAAATCATTTGCTTCATTAATGTTAATAAATTGACAGCAGTGTGACGATATTATGAAATTCATCTTGCGGTTCCATCATTTTATATATCAGCCCCTCATTTTTGCCATAAATGCATAAGATCCGCAGTCTATTCGTTACCGCCGCATACGAAATAAAAATTGTCAATGAAATGGGGTGTCTTATCGTTTCGTCCCCGACTGTACGGGGCGACATAACACACCAGGCAAATAGAAAGCTTCGCCGAAGGAGACCGAAAATATTCTATTTATATATAATCGAGCTTCGAAATTGAATCCTTAGGTCGGAAAGGTTTCGAGTAATGGGCTGTCGTAAAGCGAAAGAAAGTCCGAGGGTAAAATCGAATCAAAGGGGGCCGATCTCGTCGCCATTACGGAGCTCGGTGAGTTGCGAAAGTTTCGGCCGGGACTTCGGAGCGATTTTCGGGATTGTTTTCAGGAACAGTCAAAAGTGTCGGGCGGGAGGGTCCGGGAGCGGAGGAGAAAAAGAAGGAACGATTCCGTGCTAGCTGGCTAACGTCTAGTAAATCCGGGCTAATTGTCTCGGGCAACGATATCATCTCCCTTGTATTCGCAACCCCCCTCGGCTTCTGAACTTTCGTCTTTCCACCCCCTCCCCCCCAGCGTTTCAATCCAGCCCCGAAAGGTCCCGGAATCTCTTCTCCGCCGACAGAACGCAACTTTCCTACTGACAATCTCTGAATCGTCTGCACGCTCCCATTTATTAAACCGTGTCTGAACGGCTTCCGCTTCCAAGTTCACGCTCATTTCGCGCGTTTAATGATTCCGCTTACGGATGCCGAACCCGAAATGCTAAACTTTCTTCCTTTATGCCTCGCATCACTGACGAACTCTTATCCCCGGTCTCGGGCAACTATTCGCGCGAGTCCACGTTTTTTGGCGCTGCCTTTTCAATGACACTGTTATCGAGTCTGAACCGACGCACAGCGGATTATTTCGTCGAGCTAGCTAGTCAAAGGACAGGCAACATTATCGATTGTTTGAAAACGTTCTGAATGAAATTTCCCAAAAGTTAGTTCGAAAATTTCCAGAAATAATATGAAAAATGTAAGAAATATTAGTGTTTTTTTTTTTTAATAATGCACACAACTTGTATAAGAGAAACGAATTCTTATTTACAATAATTTCTACGAAACATAATGTGAACGAACGTGCATTGAATATTACTTTTTCCTTAGAAAGAATTTAGTAGCAGATCTGTAATACATATTGTATCTCAGTTTCGTGTTTTGTGAGAATGTTATTACAATCCTGAATGAGTGTTTGACACCTCTTTCTGCAACGTCGTTCACAACAACTGTCTTCTCAAGTTTTTCAATTCCGCTTTTGTAACCAGGATCATCCTTTCATGTTGAAGGGTCTTTGGCGAGGAAATCGGTGCTGATGGAAAATCTCGCGAAGAAAGTTCTTGTACCAGGAGTTACAAAAGACAAAAACTCGATGTTCGTAAAGGAAGGAAAATCATTTTGGTATAGAATGTATCTCTTCAGTTGATTTCTGTTTTCTTTCTCTTCTTCAACTTTGTCTGCTTCGAGCATAACTTGAGCCAGGTTTGCTTTAACGGATTTTTGAACATTGTCATCAAACTAGTATAGAGTCACAGTTTTGGGAACTAAGTGCCAGGGATGGTTGGAACATTTGAACATTTTTTTTTTTTTTTACTGATTTCTGGATCAATATCCTCATAACTTGTCAATTAACGCACGACGAGGAAATCATGATAAGGTGCTTTAATTGCTTCTGATGACAGAAACCAGGCTCGATCGTATACTCGAGCAAGAAAAACACTTATACTTCCTAAAAAGTTATCTTATACTTCCCTAGAAGATAACTGAAATTGATTTTGAAGCAGGTATATCTTGGATGCATAAATTGCCTTTGTCATCCACCTAGCATGACCTACAATTCCTAGTATACAAAACGAGATCCCGTTCTTCGGAATGCCGCCAAGAAAGATAATTGTTAACTCCAACAATTCTCGATAATCATCTCGTTGTTGTTTCTGCGAAGAAACAACAAGTTTGTTCAAGAAGTTCAAGAATGGAAAGAGCGTACATCATCAGGCACTTCATTGCTATCAATTATGCAGTAGAATTTATTAATGATCCCTTACGGGTTTCATGTTACATCCGTTTCTTACAATTAATGCTTAAAATTAAAATTAAAATTACCGCTTAACCCTATCACTTACATCGAACTCTTAAATACTTCTGCTCTCTCTTTCTCTAATTCTACCTCTGCTTCTTATCTTCTGATCTAAATGTTGCACTGCCGTGAGCAGAGTCTCAGCAAAGTCTCATTTTTTTTGCAACTATTTAATGAAAAAGATAATATATTTTTTAGATACGTGCCCTCATTTCGATAAATCTGACGCAATTATATGTTGGCAATTATGACAAAAGGCAAAAAAAAGCTGAACAAATATAAAAGCAGTCACTGTACAATGTCAATATAAAATCGCTAATTTAAATATATTTCTTGATATTTTAAAAATCGGTTTCGCAATCGAAAACTCTGAGAAAATTCTCGAATGTGTATCTAAGGGGAAAGAAGCCGCATGATATTTGCATAACTTTCTGTTGAATAGAATAGAAGAAATCGAGCTAGAACCGTAAATCGCGTTCAACCCTGTAACCACCCCAACAGCAGAGATACCCAGCTGTCGCATGGGGGAAAAAGTTATCTTCGAAGAACCTATCGATTGGTGTGTACCAAGTTCAGTTTGACTTGGCGGCACTTTTGCCAGGCTCGTTCGGCTGGACCCTGTACGAGCAGTTTTATAATTACGAGGCGCAGCGAATTTTCGCGATTTATATTCGCGTAAAACAAATCCGCGTGGACCGGAACTCCGCGTAAATTGCGAAACAGCTGTACCTAATTTAGATGCAACCGTTCTTGCCAGAAACAGCGGCTCGTTGGAAGAAGGTGCTAAACTAACGAAGACCTCGGCTGGTCCGCATAGCAGCGGCAATCGGCGAAGCACGGCGTGAAATACCCGAAAAACAGCGCACTGGATTGGGAACAAAGAGAGTTCAGAAAGCAGAGCAACGGTGCAACAATACACGGAGTGTCGGTTCTGTTGCGGGACCGGTCCCGCAATTTTTCGGAGACGTGACCGAAATTCATCGGCGATATCTCGTTAATTTCCCGGCGGATCCCTATTGAAAGGAGACGCGCGTGGCTGTGTAGCATAGAGCGCGTGGGCGATAGACACCAGCTATCTCTGTAATGTCCGCGTGTATCTGGACGGTTGTTTGGCCGTGCACCCTTCGATGGACAGGAAAAACAAGGGACAACGGCAATTTCGAATTGGTCGCTCGTCTGGTCGCCGGCTGCGAAGTCAGCATGGGGGATCGAGCTCATCGTGGCTCGCGCCTATCGCAACGAAACAATCGGGGGCCAGGGGTAAACGATCAATCGTGAAACAATACGCGGCCCGCTGCCGGGCTTTCCGCGGCCTGGAAACTGCTTTTATCAGCCATTCGACATTTCGCAACGGAGATTTATCTCGGCGAGGCATTGCTGCAATTTGGGCTTTTTTAGCGGCCGCTCTATCTCGCGTTTTTTTTTTTAACATCTCCCCTCCCGCCACCATCTCCAACAGGGACTAAATTGTCGCCATTGCAGGCGCCCGATATGCTGTATGACGGTACGCGGCACGCACAATGAAAAAGAAAGAAACATGCCAATTGCAGCGACCATGGTCGTCGCCGACGCTACGGCTTGCGAGCTTCATTCGCTGAAACGCGAAATTGATTCAATGCGTTGAGCCCATCCGACACCGCACACCTCCTCATACAGGGTGCTCCGGTTAGAATTTACGCTTGATTGGGTTAGAGTCGTAGTCACGTTTTCGAGAATTTTGACTTATATTGTCAATACATCGATTCCCAAGCCTATTTTGAAGAAATCTGCAATAATAAATAAGTAATAAATGATATGATTATAAGTAAAGATGTCCCACAATATTTGAGTTATATTCTTAAATTTTTAGGTCCCAATAGTATTGCTTGTTTTTGGTGACAGTTGTTCGAAAATTGAGTGACTCACGTGCTTCGCACGGGAAGTGTGACAGCGGAGAGTAAATTAGAGGCATAATTTAGAAGTTATTTAATATAATATATATATTATAATATAATATAATAAATATTATTATAATATAATATAATATAATAAAATATGTATATTCAACTGCTAATTCTTACCGGACCACCCCGTATACCTGCGCGTATCTGCACGAGCGTCGCACGCGCCGCGTTTACGCGATCAGCAACATTTTTACGCGCGCGTACCTCTACGGACCTCTCTCGCTGTTTGCTTCCTTGTTTATTCTTTTGACGCGCCAGCCACAGAATTTTGCTGCAAAAAATGCATATGATTCCAAACAAAAAGCTACCAATTATTACACTTCCCACACGCGACGGATTTGCCTTCGATCCCGCCGACGCGATTTCGGCTCGTTTCACGGGCCTCTGTTTAATTTGCGCTAATTTTTGGCGCTATTTGCTCATGGGCTTTACGCTCGCCTCGATATTGGACAGTATGAAATGCCCGATTTCGAAGCGACGATTTTTGAAATGAAATTTTTCCTAGCTTCGAACGCGGTGCCGATGTCGCTCTCCGAACGAATTTTTATTTTGCACATTGCAGTTTGAATATTGCTAGAATTGATTAGGCATTGTAGACAATTATTATCGTACAGTGTGAACATTCTTGGCATATGACAGCTTGTTCAGCTTAATCTGAATGATTCGTTTGATGTTGATTATTCTGTTTGGAACGAAAAAATCGATTTTACGAGATTCAAGAGTACAGACAAATTTTGACTTTGAACATTGAATTTGAATATTGTTCGAATCGTTTCGTTGATTAAGTATCCTGATAAATTAGCGTTGTACAAGTTTCGCCATTTTTCGAAGTGACAGTTCGTTTGAATTAGTGTAAAACGTTTGTCATGTATTAATTGTTCTGTTTGGAACTGAAGAATCAATTTTACGATGTTCAAAAATGCAGTCAAATTTTCATTTCGGAAATTGGAATCATAATATTGCTGAAATCGTTTCATTGCGATTAAAATCTAATATGTGTTGAGTTTATTACATTTAGAGAAAACGCACTTCTGAACGTATACTCGCTTTGCGCTCATCTTGCACTAAACATATACGAAAAACACGTTAAAAACACATGCGAAACACATACACGCAAGGTGCAAATTTGACCGCGCAACCTCCTCTTCGCGTACCATGGGTTACTGTAATGCCGGCGGCACATTTATCATTTAAAGTGCTGTAACTTTGCGAGAAAAAATTGTAGCAACTTAATTCGGCCCTGAAATTAAAGGGGAGAGTCCGAATTTTGCGACGCTGCGAACGGCATGCTCGAAAAAAGTTTTTTCAAGTCCATAGGGAGCGTTAAATATTGCACGATTCCGGTATCACGGACGTGCCCCCAGATTTAAGATATCATAGTAATTGAGATGCATGATATTAAAAATTAGAACACGCTATCGTAAAGTAGAGATTTCATGCTGTAATTTAAGAAAAAGAAGTCATATTTTTACGATAACTTTTAACTGAGTTACAGCTGTTCAAATATCGACAATTTTTCGGCCAAATATTAGCGACGCTTTAATTTTTCTATAGAATGTATTTGTGTTTTATAATATTAATGTGTATTATTATTATTGTTATTATTATTATTATTAGGTTATTACGACTGTCGAAACAATTATTTCAGCGTTTTCTTCGGAACAAAATATGGTATTACGTACGTATCTTGATAAGCTTCGTTATCCCAGTGTTAGAAATGCCAAGAAATCCAGAAACGAAATAGTCAAAGTAGAAACGCTCACAAGTGTTAGCAGCTGCTTTGAACAGGTTCAGAAACAATGAGCCGGTTGGATTCCAATCAGTGAAATCGGGCAGCTGGAACATAAAACATTTCGTTATTTTGCTGCCGGCGGATGAAGCGCAAAGTTTCAGTTCTGCATGAACAATCGCATACAATCGCACACAATTCGCTCCACTTTCGTTTCTCTATAGCCGGTAAATAAACTTTCCTGGTTCGCCTATTCAATTTGAGGGATACGTAACGTAGAGTTCCTGCGAAACCTTTGAAACTTGTTTTACAACCCGGCCAGAAAATACCCGCGCCGTGTTTTGCGTGGCCACGATTCAACTTCGATAGTGAAGTTCGCCGATCTTTGCTAATAAACTCGTCCCGGTTACGCAACCCACTTTTTCTTCGTGCTACCGAAGTTTCCGCATGCTTTTTACAAGACCTAACGCGCGACCGTAAGATCTCCCTTCCTGTACAACTTTCTTTCGAAGGAGATATCGGATAGCAACAAATTACGGATAGTAACAATGCAAGATGAATGTAGTGATTGGAGACCGGTGATTAGTAGATTGCGGATCGTTATGCAAAATAAAAATGTTTCGAGTAAACTCTATTAAATGTAAGTTGAATAGAAATGCATTTCTCTCGTTAATGATTCTAATAAATTGAGAAGAATGTAGAAAGATTTTTGAATTGTTCAAATATCTATACAGTTTCATATACTTTTTCTGGTAATTTTTCTCCTAATAATTAATTTCTCATTAATAATTGGGTCAACTGGAATAATTTGAATAAACCGAGTAATGTTTTCCAAACATTTCTTTCTTACAAGAGAACAAACGGTGTTTTTGAACGTAGGATATGTCATATTAAAAAAAATATTATAATAAAATAGTAATTTTTTTATTACATTAGTAATATTTTAATAACAAGTAGGATATTTAATAACTCGTTTAAGGATATAGAATTGAGATATATTTTCATCTTGTATTCGATAAAATTGAAAAATTAATATGTTTATTAACTAGTACATAAAAAAAGGCACAATGCTGCGGTTTTTGAACACTTGTCTTTGAATTTGATACTATCATCCGATATATGACAATTTCACGAAATTTATAAGCGAAAAGTACATGACGTTACGTATTTATTGCACGAATATAACGATAAATATTTTTTGCATTTCGTACAGTTATACACCGAATTAGAAATTTATTATTATTAATTTATTATTAACATATTGTTATTATGTTGCTTTTAATTGATTATTAACGTAATGTTATCATGTCGTTTTTCATTTATTATTAACGTAATGTTAGTATGTTGTTTTTAATTTATTATTAACATAATATTACTATGTTATCTTTTTTTCATTATTTGCATAACGTTAGTAGCTGATGTATTTTATCATGTAACGGATGTACGCAATGTAATCGATGTATTATCGATTGTACTTTGAAATTCGTTCGGTCGCCCAATGAAGTATTAACATATTTGGCCTCAACTGCTAGCTATAATGATTTCATTTGGTTTCGCGAGAACACATGTACTTGGAAACATAATAACGCTGTTATTTAGAATAGAATTGCACCAAAAATGCACAGGATGAAAAATTTACGAAGAAATTAATAAATGTTCATATATACATTGGTATATACCTTTTCACTTTAATACAAATTCTCCTCGGTAATTACAGATTCAAATAAATCACTCTCACTGTTCATCGAGCTCATTTATTTCTGATGAACTCTGAAAGACAGAAAATAAATTTCGAAAAGCCTAAAATAAAAAGGGAGAACAAACGTAAGTTAGAAACACTTAAACAAACCACGTACCATTTTTTACAATCCGCATTTATTTGGTTCCAATTTCAACTTCGCAAAAGTCTCTCTAAAATCTCGACCGAAAATGCACGAGATTTCCGGGTCTATCGACACCAAAGGAAACAAGCTCCGCCGACTGTAGCGAAGCACCGTATTTCGCGAAATATTTCGAGGGAAATTAATCACAAAATTCACAGACCAGCTCGGCACAAATAGCGCGCTAATTTCAAAAGATTACGGCGGAGGGAAAATTGCGTGCTTCCAGAAAACGTCACGATACTGGAGCGAGGGTGGCCGAGGGTGGCCGAGGGTGTCTGGTTTCGCACGGTCGATTAACGAAATTAATGATTAAATTTTACTTAAATTCCGGCGGTATTAAACCGGCTCCCCTCGTTATTTCACGTCGGTAGCTCGGCATTAAAGATAACGACGGGAATGGTTAACGTAAGCAGTGGTATTGCGAGCGAGCGCCGGGATAAATGACGTCGCGTAGGGTTACGCGGAATTATGTTCGTTCTACGAATTAATTTTTTCTTTTTTTTTTCCCTCGGTGTCGACGGAGCGGGCGTTCGCACGCGAAATTATTAATTCGATAAAGATCGCTTAACGGCCGGCCGGGCGGCGCGGGTTCGCCCGTCCACCGGCCAAATTAATTAGACTAATTAAAAGAAAATTAAAAGTGCCTCGGCCGAGCAAGGCCGAAGGAAGATTGGCAAAGTCGTAAGGGGGTTGTAAAACTGACGTCAATTTAAATGCTGTTGTCAGTTGGCGGAAGAGTTCCTCTCGAAACGATCCTGGTACCGTACACCATGCCAATGCGAACTAATTTTAAGAACTTCCCCTTCAGGACCGGCCGGGGACAAGGAGCGAGAAGCAACTCCGCCGGAAAGGAAACTTTCCTCGGTATTCCCCCTTCTTTTCTACGAACAATACTAATTGAATTCAATTGCGGCCGGCCGAACGGCCCATGTGAAACGCGACCCTAACTGCGCCGGACCCGCGAGATCGGTAATCCTCGGCGACACGGGTGCCACCGATTCCATGAATAGCAAATTTCGATGACACGTTATCGTTACCGCGCGCGAGACGTTCGCTCTGCTGAATTCAATTCGCGACAAACGAGTTGTCCTGTCGCAAGCATCGTTAACCCTTGCACGGAAATTGGGTCAGACAGACCCAAAATGCTGTTGGACAGAAGAACAGAAGGAACATCGAGAGCATTTAACGTTACCGATATATTATTCACGATCCACGCAAATTATTAACAGAAGAAACCATTTTCTGTTTAATTTCTGTTTCTTGCAGCTCATGCAGACAATTTTTACTTTTATTCTTATTTTTCTGCAGTCCAGTAATTACATCTATTTGTACTTGCTTTACGAGAGACAGCTTGCTTGCGAGATTGCTTGCTAGAGATTTCGGTTTTATAATTACACGTGTCCACAGAGTAGTTTAAATATAACCGTAAAAATTTTGTCATAGGACCATACGCGACGGAAATATTCAAGCTGGACAGTGTTTTTTGCTCCACGTTATGCATATCTTTATTAAATGATGTATTTTATAAAAGTGTTATATTTGAGCAAATTATGAACAAACTCAAATATACACAGTATAGCTGCAGTAACTTTACACACTGTTTAAAAGGGTTACGACAGCAAGCTGGTAAAATGAAAACGAGTGAGAAACACAGTCGCGCCAACTCTGGAAACAGAAAATCTCCGTAGGACACGTAACTGTGTATTATCGATCTCGCCGAAAAAAATGTACCGGAGCCGTCTTCGGCAGTCGTGAAAAATAATTCTGGCCAGGTGGTTGTCAGCTGGAGCCGTCGCCGTCTAGTCCGTGCACTGCTGCGTTTTCCATTCGCGTGGGCGTTAGGTGTCCGGTCCAACGGCGGGACCTATATAATGAAATTGGCCGGACGAGAAACCAACAACGGGGTGTCCCTTTGATTTCAGGGCTGAACGAGGGAGAAGCGTCGGGATGAAAGGAACCCTCAGATAACTCGTCGGTCGAGGGTAAATTCCGTGGTGGAGAGGGTGCCGAGGGTGACGGGCGAACGGCGCAGCGGCGACGGCGGCGGCGGCGAAACGGGTACGAAAGAAAGAGAGTTTTCGGTCCGCTCGGCATTCTCTCGCGGCTCTACGCGTGCCCACTCGAGATAACTCTTGTTAAGCAAGCATTAATGACGCTGAATCCGGTCGAGCGCCGCTGGAGAGATGCCGATAACCACGTAGGAGACTTCCGCTTCGTCGAAGATGCTGCCGGGAGCTCGTGCCAGCCGTTGCTGACTGTAGACGTTTTCAAAACGTCGCCCTAAATCCCGTCCTCCCGAGCAATAAATCCCGTTCACTCGGAAGCCGAACCGTCTCGATATAATCTTTGGGAATTTCCGAGCAGCAGCCGCGCTTTCTCGCCTCCGTTCAGCGCGGTGCCGCGAGAGTTTCAGACGAAGTTAAGGCCCTCGTTATTAAGGACCTCTCGGCCCGGCGCGGCGCGACTCAGCGTCGCACAGCGGGGCAAGAGCCACCCAAAAGCGGTAAAAAAACATTTGCTGACTGAAATTATATGCAGGGTGTTGAAAAAAGTGAATGGAGACTCTAATATTAAACCTACTATCGCCGGTCAAGTGACTGGTCTCATATTTTTTCATTTCAAATCGTTGAGATTATGAAGATTCTTTTCGAAGAAACGATTCAATCAACTTCTTTATTGAAGCATGCGTTGTAAACGAAATGACAATAGGTTTAAATGAACACAGTTTTTTCGGTAGGTTTAAGGTTACTTACTAAAATATTTCTGTTATACGTTTCGCATACTTACTCTCGTTACAAATGCATGAAATCCGCAGTCTGGTTATTAGAAATGCAGGGACAGGAACATAATAAATTATTATATGAAAGCTGAACCGGTTGCGAGAAAGAAATCAAATTTTGTCGAACGTTAACACGCGGAGCAAAGTATTGCGGAATGAAAGAAACAGCAATTCCATCCTTTCGCAGCAGAGATTCACCCTCGTTTAGAGAATTACCGGGACCCTTCGGTTGGCACTTCCCCGGACGACCGTCCTAAAATCAAAGGAACATCCCCGCTCACACGGTATCATGGTCAATTTCATTAGGTCTGTCCTGTGCGAATGACCAGACACCTCTAAATTTTCCATCAATTTCCCCCTAACCACTCTGGAAGTAGTACGAATGTTCTGTGGCAAATCGGAATTTGGTTTTCCTCGATGATTGCAGTTAGCTAGCACTTGAGATTAGAAGCTTAATTCGTGTTTAGATTGCGCACAAAAATGGACAATTTGGGAAGAGGAGATACGATTATACGAATCTTGTGTCTTGTTTTTATAGTTGCCGATAGCCAACAATTATAAAAATGAGATGCAAGGCTCGAATAATTGTATCTCCTCTTCCCAAATTGCCCATTTGTATGCGCAATCTGAGCGCGAATTAGAGAGAAATTACTGTATTCCTTGAAAAATTCACTGAAACTCTTTGTCGACTTATAACTACACTGCAGATGTTTATGCTAAATAAAAATTGTCTGCATGAATTATAAGGCACAGAAGTTACACAGAGATTTCTTTCTGTCTTTAAATATTTTACTAAGTTGTAAATAAAAATAATGTTCAATTCTTTAGAAATTTTCAATGTTTTGTACTTGTTTTACTCAGTTTACAAATAATTAAATAACGTGTGTGTGTATACTTAATTATTTTGTACTGTGGTTGAATATTTATTGTAAACTTTAGTTTGCTTTATACATGCTTAATATACTGTAATTAATTATAATATGTGCTACTCAGATAGTATACTGAATAAAATACATAGATGTTATACTAAATAATTATAGTATAAATTAATATTTAGTTAATTTATACATTGCACTAGTGTCTGCGACATTATATTGTAAAGAAAATATTATTATGTTATATCATTTCACATGTACTGTATAGATTATTCTTTTATAATAATTTTTAAATAGTTAATCTAATTAAATAATAATTATGGATGGTCACTAATGTGATACATTATTGAAAAGAATATGATCATATTAAACTATATCGTTTAAGGGAAGCTTTAGATGAAGACTTCAGAAGAATTTAAGAATATTGTTATACTATTTTCAATTTCTTAAAATAATCAGAGGGAAAGATGTATTTGTATTTAATTCTTGCTGCTTACAATTAATACGGACAATTTGTATTTTTATTCTCATATGCTTAAATTATGAAGATAATATAGTTACTCTATTAAAATTGTCAAATTGAAGCAACGATGTTGTTTCAACGAAATGTTTCTAAAATAGATTGTTATTCTACTTTTCAGACTAGAGAATAAATTCTCACTCTTACGTACGATTAAAAGATCGATGCCAGCTGAAATATTGGAAAAGTGTCAAAGGCTACCGAGCTCCTGAAAAGTTACTCTTAAATAGCCATAAAAATTTAATAACATCAATTACGTTTTAGAACAGGAGCCGATTCCGATATCATGAATATTAAAAGAGCATAGCTTTGGGCTATTATAGAGCTGTCGAAGTTTAAAACATCTTTTTATCGGTTCAATAAAAGTGAACATAATCTATCGCGCAGAGACAATGAGAACTTATGTATCCAATCTGACACATTCTACAGAGTATTCAAAATTGAAAGGCAATTAGCTACTATTATACCTGCATAAGGGAAGTTTTAATTTCTGAGGAAATAAAAACGTCGATTTCACTCCTTTTAAACCTTCTGTTTTATTGTTCAAGCATTTATCAATGATGCCACAAGACATTGATTCTAAATATGCAAGAAGTAGGTAATATCGATGAGAATAAGTCTGCACAAGTTGAACCTAAGATTAGGCTTGGAAAAGAGTATTATTATACGGATTTTAAATTCATTTCGAATTTTTAAATTTATGTTTTGAAATGAAGAGGACATTAAACGAAAAAATTAAGAATGCCAACATATTATTTCCAGTCAATTAAAATTATCGGAGAAAGGAATAACTTTGTAGTGAGCTTCTACTTCTTGCAATTCATGCAAAATAATTTTATTTCACGCAAAGATCTACAGTCTAATTATTATGCCATCATTGTTTCCGATTTTATAGGTTTGTACACTATCGAATGCTGCATAAATAGCTACACGAAGCGATGTCTGACCACATACAGTCTTTTATCACTAATTGATCTCTTAATTAGATGTCAGGACAACACATTCACTGCCACGTTGGACATAAATGTGTACGAATGATAACTCATGCATTGAAATCGTACACTTTTTTAATTATTAAAAATAATAACTAAATATATGACCGGATCTTATCAAGCATCATTTATTTACGTAAATCAAGATAAAACTTCTGCAAAAGCAGAAAATCTACACAAATTGGAATAATTAATTGTTACCCGATATTTATTCTAAGGATATTGTATTAGAATTTTGTAAATTCAGAATTAAATATTTATAGAATCGATAAAATTATATTAACACGAATTCGTTATATTTCTGTAAAAAATTGTGATTAATCATCGCGTCAATTAATCAGTGAGCAGCAGAGCCTAAACAACAGCTCGGTTGTTCGACAGTGTCCGTGCTAACGTCCCTCTCGTTTTTCGTGATTGCGCAAGTTGCCGGCCTGTTTCCACTGACATAAGCGCAGTTATAATTCCACTTCCCCGTTAATGAAAGAACAACAGAATAGTTTCGTGGATTCTTGGCTCGTTAGCGAGCAACAGCGAATTCTGGGAACTTGCATGCAATTTAGATTTTACACGGCTGAGTTGAACCTAGGGTTAAGATCAACATGCCGCAGAGCGCCGCGAAAGTTCGCGTTCTCCAAACATCAGTTGGATGCTGCCTGAGGATTGCTTTCGATAAGCAAGAATTATTACTGCCGTATTATGTAATGCACAATGCAACAGACCTCTCAATGCACACCTCCCTTTATTGGTCCCCTTCGACTCTGTTCACTCGAGAATTTATTGTACCTTCCACGATTTCGAATTCAATTATCGTTATTAAACACCTCGCGATAGGATTTCTTATGCACAGATACCTTGATTCGCGCTTCTATGGATCTAATGACTTCCTATACACGAGAGAAAATTCATATTTATTGTATGCTAATATATGCCAATATTGTATGCCTTCGACGGTTAAATATTGACAATAGAAAAATAAAATTTGGTTTCGATTTAAAATTTAAAGGTTTATTTTCGATTTTTTAATAGTTTATTTATTTTAATTTATTTTAATTTATTTATTTTATTTATTTTAATAAGGACTAACGAATAAAATTTTATTAATTTTCTTTTTAATTTTAATTGATTTTAATTTATTTATTTTATTTATTTTAATAAGGACTAACGAATAAAATTTTATTCGCGCAGGAATTCATACGGGAAATAATTGATTTAAATAAAACTGGTAGAATATGTGTTTTTCATAGTTTATCGATGTATTTCTTCTATGTTACTTTTTCGAATTATTCGAATAATTTTTAGAATAATTTATGATGAATAATGAATTATTCGAGTAAAATATTCGACTAAACGGAATTCTTCCAGATAATTATCTCGGATAAATATTTATTCGAAGTAATCTGAATAATGTCCAACTCTGGTTCACTATATACATCGCTTTTACTTTCGTCCATTATTGTTGCAGTTCTGTAGCAGAATGACGAAGAAATACGCAAAGAATAATAATTGTGGAAAGATATTTTGCACTGATCGCAGAAACTACGTTATAAAAATGTTTCTATTCAGATAAACTTTTTTATTCAAGCATACATTATAATAGGAATCGTACGATGTTTAAATGAATCCAACTGTGTGTCGTTGTTATAAAACAATATACATTAGTTGTGTTTAGGGCTCGTTAGTTCTATTGTTAACATACAGAATTATAATGCGAAGAATTCCTAATGATTCATCGTCCTCAACTATATCTTCATATTCTTTCACGAATTTTATTTTTCGGTAATTTTACCACAACGTACTGTACGAAATTCTTCGTTTTACATGAATTACTGAATCAACTACAGTATTGAAATTATTCAAAAATAATTTATTTGAATTTCACACGGAACAACGTGAAATAATAAATTGGTTGAAACAATTAATTGTTTGAGGTCGTTATTCTTCATTCCGTGCCAAATAAAATCTACCCGGGCGTGGAGCAAAAACAGCTTTTAAATGTACCATTTGTAATTGTCATTTAATTGTAATAATTCAAACGTATTCATACTTTATTCCGTATATTTCCGAACTTTAGTGCAATTGCATGACAATAGCCTGGAACAGTTACGAGAACAAAAGAGCTGGATTGGATATTCAGTTTAACACACATTTATTTAACAGATGATACTGCATTGCTAACTGCATCATAATCAGCCATACGACGCGTGCACACACATACACACAGTAACGAGGAGTTTAATTGACTTCAGTCATAGTTACGTAATGACCAACGACTTCAGAAAAATAGTAGTTGTCGGCTCTGTATATATATATAGTGTTATTTTTAAACAAGCTCTAAAAAGAATTTTTGTTACTAGGTAAAAAAAAACACCCTTTCTTATTTATAATTTTCTTTTGGAACACGACATTGATGCTCTTAAGATAATCCACAAATTTTGAATTAACATTAACATTAAAATTTAGCATGGTATTATACTACTTGTACCAACATTGTATTATACCACATTGTGTTTGTACAAACATTTTGTTTCTCTTATCTTATATATTACATTTCACATATTATCAACTTCTAACCATTAAATAAGAAATCACATCTCTACATCAATGAATTATAGAATATATCTATAGTTGTATCTTCATTGAATAAAAAAAGCCTTACTCGAATAAAAAAATAATATTAAGTTGGTTTAAGTTGATGAATGTATTGAATGATCGAATAGTGAATGAGAAGCAAGGTTAAGATTATTAATGTGTGTCCAAATTGTGTGTCGAAATATTGCTTGTGCAATTCGTGTTACTCTTCTAATTTCGTACTTAATAAATTGATGTAACATATTATCCACATGCTCTGTATTTAATAGAAATGTGTAATTATACTTAACAGAAACAATGGTTAATCAAATGACTTTGTTATTGTGAGAATCCTTGAAGTTAATATTCAACATATAAAACTAACCGTGCCAAGGTTTAGAAGTGACTAGTACGAACCGTCTTATAAAAATTATAAGATTAAACTTATTGCGATTTTTCTCAATTATAATAATATTACATGCCGGAACAAAGAAATACATACTACAATTTCCAATGAAAACAGCTACATGATTTAAATAAATATTAAATAAAATCTATGATAAAAGTTGTATGATCTTGTAAATTGAATAATAAAGATTTCGTTGCAGCGAAACAATTGTTTGCATTTAATCAAGATTAAAGTTCCTTAGCCCTTGGTCTCTGTCTCTGTGTATATGGGAGCTTCTGCACGTGTTTGTGTATGAGTGTGTGATGAACTTTGACACAAGTGCTGACGAATCTATTGACAGAGGTGAGCACGTGAGTGATCTAGAGATTCGCTAATAGAGGATGACTGACTTGTGTCTGCAAGTTTGCTCTTTCTGTACACGCCTTGTGGGTCGAAGGAAGTTACCGTGTTTGTACATTTTGGTTTGATTGAATGACCGTTTGGGTCGCGTTTCTTCGGGACAAGGGTGCCACGCTCTGACAATGAGGGAAAGGAAAACAAGGTGGCAAACGTCTCAGACCTACATTATACATAGAGTTCACTCGGCAATACTGAATAGCTTTATTACAAGCGAAGCGGACCGTTCAAAGTTTTAGAGGAAAATTCCGCAGATTCTGATAAATTCACGTTTTTTACATTCTTATTCTCGCGACTATCCAGAAGTCGAAAATGCAAAATCGTAACATCATGACATCTAGAAAATGCGTGCTAAGATTCATAAAAATAGTTTCTGTGGTTATCATCAGAAACGATGATAAATTATTATAAACGATGGTAATTATTATCGTAAACTACGATATGATATAGTGTGTCAAGTAAAAATTAACAGTTGAATATATTTGTTATTTTGTATGATATGGAGTAACTAATTAAGTTAAACTGTCATGTGAACTAATTATTTTTCAACATACATAGATCGATAATGTTTTATACAAAAATGTCGAACTGCAACAATTAATATATAAAAACATATATGACAAAAATTTAGGAATAATTTTTATTATTACTTTACCTTACTTAGATTTCAGTATAAAGAGGTCTGCAATATGGTATCAATAATATTAAGGATAATTTCATTTTTTTTTTTTATATATTAGTTGATGCAGCTTGACATTTTTGTATAACACATGAATGATCTACGTATATCCAGAAATTATTAATTTCAGAAATATTGTAACTTTATTAACTGAAATACTTCTATTAATTGAGTTTCTTCGTACATCTAAAAAAAAAAATAATAGAGATATTCAGTTTTATGTAAATTATTAAATGAATTAGTATTCACAAAATGTTGGAAACCTCAGTTTTCCTCAGAAAACCAACTTTTCAAAATATTAGAAGAACTTTCCTCAATGAACTTCATCCAAAACTTAAAGATATAAAAATTTGTACCGATTTTTCGGAATTACCATTTCGATGACCGCGTGACCTGCGTGTGTGCGACGGAAATATTTCCTCAGATTTGAAAATTAATTTCCACTCCTGGTCTATTATAATTTCCTAATTTTATTAAAATTCGCAAAACGTAAGAACGTTGAAAAATAAATTGATCTGATTGACTGCATCCTGCAGTTTCACTTCTCGATTTTAACATAATTAAACGAAAACTTCATTCGTATGAAATTTTTCATATTGTTGGCGCTGCAGTCAAAATGTTGACGCATTTGTAAGCAATTTCGGACGTTGGATGCATGCAATTAAACTGTTTGCAACATCGGAAATTCTCACCACTTTTACAAAATTCCATGTTCTCCTTTTATTCAAGAATTTCTACCAATAACTGAACTGTACGCTTGCAGATGGTTTATTCAATTTCCAAAACCATCGCGAGAACATTTAAAAATGGTGAAATTAGTGCGTCATTATGCGTAGCTCCGCGAGCTTGCGTAAATTGTTCACGTGATAACGGGGCCAAAAACAGATTGTAAGTGTTCGCATAAATTATTTTTCGAAACGTAGGTTAACGAGAAGGTAACTGGATTTTCGATATTCCGGCAGCTCCGCGGGGCTACGCGCATTGTTACAATGCATTATTACATTTATAGTTAACGTACGCTTTGTGTGTGCAATTGGCAATTGTGAGGGAGCGGCGCCGATACAGCGAACGGGAACAAATTGCTCTGACGCGAGTTCGGATATTAATGCACGATACAGCACACAGCTATTTTACGGGCCCGTGAAAGCGCGCGATAGTGATGGCGGAACGAGGGCAGGGCAAAGCTGGGGCTTCGAACCGAAAAACCCGTTTTTCTACGGAAAAATTGATTGTATTAAAATATAAGTATCACGGTGCACAACCGCAACGGTATTCGACGATCGGATACGTATCATCGTTTATTAAAAACTCTATGGAGCTCGTTTATTGTTTTCATGGGAAAATAAATTCGGCGCTCGGCCCGCGTCAACGTTCAACCGGACTACATTTATACAAATAAATGGAACATGCCACTGATCTTTTACGTGAAAAATCAAACGGTGTAAATATCTGTTACACGGCCTGCCGAACGGCAAATGTTTCGTTCTTTTATTTTCACCGCGTTTCAGAAAGACGATATCGCCAGCAAAAACACGTATAATTAACCGCGGAATAGCGTGCTGCGGTCGGAAGTGACTTCGATATTGTACTTCCATTTTGTTCCGTTGCAAAAGTTTCATTAAACATGTTCGTATTATTTCATAAACAGAGTAAAATACGATGAAGGTAGAATCGATGGTTCATCCGAAAGCCGTTTAACACATTTTGTAGCATTTTTTATTCTGTCCCCTTTTTTATTTATGCACTTATTTTATATACATTTATTTCGATATATTCTTCCAACGTATTTACAGGATTATATTTCGTTTAATCATTTTTGACATAAATACAAAAAATCTGCAACCTAACCATCGCCTCGATACACCAGTTATTTTTATGAAGATCAGATTGTGCCAGTTAAGAGTCAAATTGTTTCATTGTTAATCATTCGTTACTAATAAACTTATTGAAAAAGAAAACAGATAAGTATGTTAGTCATGAATGTCTTGCAAACTTTATTCAATATGAAATTATTTTGAACAGAATAATTTTACTACATAAAGAAATATTATAAATTTAGTATTGGAAAAATGAGAATGTGAATGGTTCGGTCTGTAATCTTTTTTATTTGTCTCCAATTCAGAATTGACTAATTTACAATTTATATATAAATGACTTATTTATAATATTGATGTATTAATTTGTTAATATTAATACAAGTATATTAATAAATATATTAGTATTAATATATATAAGTATATCAATGTAATAATATTAGTATTAATATATATAAGTATATCAATGTAATAATATTATGAATAATTGTAGTTGAAGTCATTAATATTATAATATACTAATATTATTTATAATATTATAATATATATAATATTTATATATAATATATATATATATAATATTTATAATATTATAAATAGATAGTAATAATATTATAAATAAATATATATATACATGTTTCGAAGATAAATCGTGCAAAAAAAGCATCATAAATCTCAACAATGCCATGCAAAATGGGACCAGTGGTACTTTCTTTTAAAGGAACCAGGTTATGTTTTTTTCCCTGTATTTGAAACCGTGTCTCTTATTGAAGTGAGAAAGCTGGAGGAGATTGGTTTTGTGGAGCTTGTGGGAAAAGCCACAATGAAGACGTAGAGAGAAAGAATGGTGCAGAATGGATTGAGTGTAGCTTTTGTAGCTTTAGGTACCATTGTTCGTGCCACGATGTTTAAAATGGAATTACCTTCGCGTGCAACGGATGTGTCGGTGGTTCCAACGGCGAATAATTCGGGAACTCACTTTATTATCTGTTCAAACAGATAATTGACACACCCTTACACTTCTTATCAAAATCTTGAAAATGTTTCACACTCGAACGGTCCACTTTCCTGGTAAAAATGTCGCTCATCATTTATAATTTTATCTATTCATTTTTTTCAATACGTTGTTTAAGATACGTTATCTAGATAAGTAAATTTAATTTAATGCATCATGTGAAAACTTTAATTTATTGTTAGAAACTAGATAATAAAATAATAATGTTTATATTCTGTATTTAAATGGAGAAGTTTGTAAATTATGTGTGCATTTACTGTGATGTATACGACGCTGCACCATCATTTCACACATTTTTTACTCGGTTAAATTGCAAATTCAGTGAAATCTAAAATATATTCGTTTTGAACATGTTTCGAACATTTGGAGGCCAAGACGACATAAAACGAACCAATAAAACAAGTGAAAAGAATTATTTTGAAAAAATTGTATGTAGCGTTTCCTTATTTCTATATTTTATACGAGTACGAATTTTTTTATAAGCGAAATATTTAACAGAAAATGTTTAACTTAATCCAATGACAGTGCACAGTAATAGAAACAAGACGTAACTATGTTTCAGTTACTGAGTTACTTTAAATAAACAAATATATCCAAGAGATCGATGATGATATTACTTTTTTATAATTCGAATGAGTCTCTTATGAATATAATAATTTATTCTTTTATTTTGGGAAGCATCATTCTTCTATTTTCTTCATCTTTATTTGCAACGGGTTTCTTAAGTCTCTTAACAAGATTAAGGCAAAAACACATCAAATAATTATCAGAAATAGGAATTTCGTAACAAGTTTAGGACTGAAAAATTAATTTCCACCAAAAGAATGGGTCATAGTAAGTTCGTTTCATTGTTTCGTTGTTATATATTCGATAATTAATAATTACATATAATATGTCAATTTTTAGTAGAGATATCAAATGGTCAGCGTGAACAGTTGTGTGAAAACTAGTTAGGCACGGAACGTGTTAATCTAATAATGTTGTTTCGAAGTATAATTAAAGTTATTGTGAAGCGGAGCACAGCAAAGATAGAAACAGAATAATGTCGCGTCACGTGAAACCATCTGTTAAAAACAGATCGGTGTCGCGTCACACGATTCCATGCGATTTCACGTGACGTAAAACTGATCCGTTCCTAATAGATCTGAAATAATAGAAATACGCTGGCTCGCACTGTTCGAACATCGCATGATTTCACGTGATGTGACATCAGTATATTTTTATCTGAATCGATACACTTACCCTGAATCGATAATTAATAGCTTCAGAAGTTACGAGTGTCGTTCCGGATGCCATGAACGCGACACGCCCGCTTTGCACGATTAGGTACACAGTTCAAGCGCAACAAGGACGGAATAAGTGGACGAACAATGGCTCTGTTTTAGGGATGGAAAGGAAGCCGAGGTGTCACCGGCTGATCAGGAGTGTGATTAGCAGAAAACGAGGGTGTTTCCGGAGGCCTGTTCAGGTTCGATTCGAGGAGTTAGCCGCAATTACGAGCCGGCCGGATGTAGTTATTAGAACGACATCGCCAGTTATTAGGAGCAGTCTTGTAATCAAGCCACTCGATGACAAGGGACACGGATTAGCGGCATCGAATTGAATCAGCGGCCGCGGATTTAATTAAAGGATGCCGGGATGCGTGTACTCCCGCTCGTGCATCCGTCGACCGATTTGCATGAACAAGCCGCGCAGTATTTGGTAGAGAGCGAGCGGTAGATGGCAACGACTTAAGTCGCGCCCGCTCGAACCAGCTACGCCGATTAACTTTCCACACGGCGAACTTTCCGGGACAGTGTGCACGGTGCGAAGATCCCTTGGTTCCCCCTGGATACGCGAGCGAAGATTGCTATTTCAGCCCGGTGATTATCGTACGAGCGGTGTTACTTTGCTTTTTGGAACGCGGACTGGCCAAATAAAGGGCTGCGACGAAGACTCGAACAAAGAGGTCCGTGCTGAAGAATCGGAACCGCGTGTGGGCCGTGGATCGATTTGAAATCAAATCGGTTTCAGAGAAGAATATGTTAATTATGTGTCCGTGATTTTGATAATAGTATAAGTTATATGAGGTAAATGTCCCAGTTTCCGCGCTGCCAGCTTAAAGACGTGTAGAAAAAGAAAATGAATAAATGCCGTTTTAATTCAAAATGGTGAAATGTTTCAAAGATTCCTGTTAAGAATGAAATAATATATTTCCGAAGAATTATTATTAAAAGAATTTGATTCTCAGTAATTATTAGATTGCCAATTTTTATAGGCAAATAAAAATTGTCCACAACAATTGCAAGAAGTAGAGACTCGATAAAAAATTCTTTCTTTTTTAAACAATTTTAATAGATCATAAATAATAATACAGTGACGTTTTCAAATATCTTTTAATCTTTCTACTATTTGAAATTGCGAGTATGTAGTTATTTTGCCATGAACGCATCAAATCCGCAGTATCGTTGTCATTGGAAGGATTTAACTCTTAGTTATTATTAAAAGGATTTAACTGGAAGTACTTCAAACATTCAGCTGTAGTATAATATCCGGAGAACAGCCAACTTCAAATTGCTAAATTATTTGAATGTTTCGCAAAACAAATACAACGCATTCAATAAATTATTTCAACGACTCGGGCAGGACAATGAAACAGATGTATACAGGGTGTCCGTCCGTAAATGTCTATGCAAATATCTCGTAATTGGTTGCAGGTACGAGAAAGTTTAATAGGAGAAATTTACACAGCTTTAACTCCATTACAAGGTGCACGTGAATTATTTCGCCTTTGCTTGTGACCTTTCTGGGTTACGAAGGTCAACCTAGTTTTCTTAAATGGATACATATATATATATATATATATAATTTTGTTCGTATATTCAGTTGGTACAACTCATTTGGAGTTTAAATGATATTTTGTTAAAAACTGCTTTTATGCATCGTTTAACAAATAATCGGCAACTTGAGTATTAAAATAATAATTTGTATTCTATGTTCGAAGTGTCATCGCATTGTTTGTTTACTTTTTTAAATTCTTTAACACACGAACTGCGGTTACGAGGTCATTTTGACCTAGTGTATTTAATTGGTCTAATACTAATTAGTCAATTTTCGGCAATAAAATAAAATAAATGAACGTTACACTAGGAACAAGAAAAACACTAATAGGTTTACATGAAGTACCTTGAAAAATATGTTTGGAAAAATTGACGAATGAAGAGTTGCGAATCGCCTTAAACATCGTCAATCGTATAGTTCTGAAAATGGTTCGCCGTCCGAAAATTAACGTTTCAAACTTACATTACTTCAAAGATATACGACACAAATTATTTGATATACAGGGTGTCCCAAAAATGTCCCGCAATCCGAAAATATGGGATTCCTGAGGTCATTTCAAGTAACTTTTTCCTTAGCGAAAATACAATCCGCGGCATTGTTTACAAGTTATTAACGAAAAACAATGACCAATAAGAGGAGAGATCAGCTAGCACGAGACGGCCGAGCCAATGAGCGGAACTGGACTTCGTGCGCTCGTTGGCTGGGTCGCCTCGCGACAGTTGAGCTCGCCTCTTATTGGTCAGTGTTTTTCATTAATAACTCGTAAACAAAGCCGCGGATTGCATTTTCGGTAAGGAAACAGTTACTTCAAATAATCTCAGGCATCCACGAGACATTTACTTGGACATTTATGAACGGACACCCTGTCTCTCGAAGGTACAGTAAATTCTCCCAAATTGTCTCTCAGCTTGTACACGAAAATGGACAATTTAGGAAGAGGAGGTACGATTATTCCTCACGTTATCGACATGTAAAATTGATTCTCTAACTCTGGAATCGATTGTACCTATTGTTCTCTTCCAAATTCAAACCTAGTCAGCTAACTCGAGCTTACAAAAGCGTGGAACTTCGCAGGTTCCCTGCGGTTTTCTAACAACCGATACAGACATCTGAATGCAACACCGAGATAAACACTCGGGAGCAACGATCCGCACCGTGCACCCGCACATCCTGGAACAATGTAAATCGATTCCGCAGCGCACCTGTATAATATGATGGTAATTGCGTTGTTTTGATAATACAGAAGTCTATTCCGGCCGGCTGATCCGGTTTTATCAGACGCGAGTGAGTCCACCGTGAGATTATCGCGGAGAACCTGGGGCGAGAGGGGGGCAGGAGGAATGATAGAGTTTCATATTCAAGTGTCGGACTAATGAATTCGCGAGGAATTAATTCGTAGACCCGTGACGCAATTTTACATGTTGCGAGAGCGCGGTATAATTAATGCGACGGAACACCGAGGCGGTATTAATACGGCCGTCGTGCATGTGTAATCTCAAACGAGACCAAACTCCACGGTCGTAATGATTATTAGAGCAGAAACGGACGGATTCCCGTGGATCCTGAACACATTTCTCGTGAATCCCTAGAAAAAATAAATTATCGGGCTCGGACGTCGGTCAACTATACCGGCAGGCTGTTGCAATTTGCTTGACTACTCGGCCAGTTGCTATTTAGCCGGAATAACAGACCACGTTGGTCTTCTGAATGTCTGAGTGCCGTTTGCCGTGTGCAAGTCGCGTTCTGCGTTTGCGCGATGGATTACATATTAAAAGGAAATTGCGAATTTTGTCTTGGAATGAAGTGAGCAGCGGTATTCAATACGGGTCTAATTAAGTCGAAAAAGATTGTTCGACTGCACAGCTTTGTGAAGTACGTACATTTGAATTTAGACATTAAAAGTAAATTGGGAATTTTGGTCTATAATATAATTAGTCCTAATTTTCTTTCTGTGTCTAAGTGAGTAGAATCGGATTATTCGATTGGACAGTTTTATCTAGTGTTAAATTATATGGTATTTCCAAATAATATTTCATTGAAGTATTAAATCATATAGTATTTCGAAATAGTATTTCATTTAAGTATTAAATTAAATAGTGTTTTCAAATAGTATTTCATTGAAGCTTTAAGTGAAATCGCATTTTCAGATCGTATTTCGTTTAAGAGTTCAATGAAACAGTATTTACAAATAATATTTCATTTAAGCATTAAATAAAACAGGATTTACAAATACTATTTCATTTAATGAAGTATTAAATTTAATAGTGCTTTCAAATAGTATTTCATTGAAGTATTAAATTAAATAGTGTTTTCAAATAGTATTGCATTTAGGTATTAAATGAGAAACAGTATTTCCAAATAGTATCTCATTTAAGCATTAAATAAAACAGAGTATTTACAAATAGTATTTCATTTAGTAAAGTATTAAATTAAATAGTGCTTTCAAATAGTATTTCATTGAAGCATTAAATTAAATAGTGTTTCCAAATAGTATTGCATTTAGGTATTAAATGAAACAGTGTTTCCAAATAGTATCTCATTTAAGCATTCAACAAAACAGTACTACCAAACAGTATTTCATTTGCGTATTAAAGGAGATAGTATTTCCAAATAATATTTCGTTCAAGCATTAAATGAGAAACAGTATTTCCAAATAATATTTACTTCTACAAATATTTCAATGTTCACTGTTTTATATCAAATTATTTCAAACTTTCCCCAGCTCTGACTCTAACTAATCAACCCAGCACGGACAGCAAAATAAATCAAATAGCAATGTTTCACTTCCGAAACGGATGCGGGATAGCCGAGGTAAGGTTCGTCCGCAGGTCACAACAATTTTCGAATCAGCAATTAAACGATTCCCGCGAACGTATCCGAGCGGGCCGGCGCGGCAGGAAGTTTTCCGAGAGCGTATTAATTAAACGCTTCCTTGGAGAGATCGGGGTCGGCGAACGGTTCCGAAAGGAAGAATAGGAGCACGTATCTGTAACAAGAATTCCGCGAACGTCGGTTCCCAATCGAACTTCCGCCCTTGGAAAACGGAGATAAGCCGTAGATGACCGGAACGTTTAGTGGAATTCGTTCGTGCCGATCGATGGTTTCCATCGTCGCCGTTGCGGTGGGGTATAAACTCCTGTGACCCTCGCTACGTGACTCGAATTAACGATCACAATTAACGCAATAGGTATGTAGCGACGCTCTGGGTCCCGTCGTAGGTCCCGGCCGCAAATCATTCGAGCTGTCGTTCACTGTTATCCGAGCAAAAAGCGGAAGTACTCACTCAACCGGCCGGCATTGGATGGCCGCGTCAATTTTTCATGGACCTGTCGCGTCCGATTGGATAATCGACATCAAGCAATCTCTACAAATTTCTGAACCGTGCACCGTGCACACGTGCCAAGGAAACTATTCGGTGTTCCTGTTTCTCGACAAGCGTAGTTGGCCGGGACTTTGTTTTTCCGTTCGACATCTAACAGTGAAGACACGACAGGTTCTGTACTCGCGTGGTCAATCTAAGGCAGCACTAAACATTTTCATATTTCTTTATATTTAGAAATCTGCTGAGAGTGCAATTGTTAGAGTGAGTCACAATTGAGTCACAATTTCATGAGGATAAATTGCAAATCTTTTTATAAATCATATTCATCTTCTTGTAGTCTAAACTAATCGTTTTGCAGATCATATTCACTATTTTTGCAAATCACATTAACTCTTTAACTCTTTCCTGAAATTATACAGGTTTTTGCCGTCCGAAATCCTTTCGTCGGTCTTGTATATCTTTTTGCAAATAAAGTTCACTTTTTTCCAAATGAAATTCATTTTTTTACAAATAAAATTCACTTAATTGTAACACAATTACTTGTAATAAAGTTTACATTAAATTTAAAAATCTGTCGTCTGTAGTTAAAATGTCTTATACTTTAAAATATTTTACCTTTCAAACAAAGCTAGAATATTTTATATTACAATTTATAATAAATTTATTATAATTTATATATAAATTTAATCTTCGTATAAATTTACTATAATTCATAAATAAATTTAATCTTCCTATACATTTATTACAATTTATAAATAAATTTAATCTTCCTATAAAGTTATACTAATTCATAAATAAATTTAATCTTCTTATAAATTTATTTACAAATTTTATATTTTTGTACATACTTCATAGAGTTCAACAAGTAATTATTCGTTTTCATTATTCGTACTCGTTTTCACTTACCTCAAAATGATTTTATTAATTTAAAGCTTCAATTTTTTGATGATCAGAGATGTTAGCACAATTAATCTACGGAAGACAGCGTACACACCGTAATCACAATGCAGCTGTGTTTACTTGCCAACTAATCTCGTTGGAAACAAGCTATAAATCCTCCCTTCGACAAAATTATTCCCAATATAAGCTCCCTCCTGAGCATTACTTAGAATACCTTCGAGCTTATCCGGGAGTCACGGCAATTCCATCCACGAAAAAATGCACAATCTCAATTTAGCCGTTTCCGAGCGAAACGCGGCAACTATGCCTGTCCCGCGGGCGAAATGAAAAATGCGGTAATCAGAGTTAATAATTTCCCGAGCGTGGTGGCAAAGTTAAAAAGAAGCAATTCCCGTCCGGGACACTTAATTATCAGTCCCGGCCAAGGTAAAGGAACGTTAAGGGCGAAAATCACGGTTCGCGATTCCGGCTCGAGTTGTCAGATGTCTGCGCGCTGCTGCCTTTCCAGCCGGCGGACCGGAAAAATGTTCTTTTAATTAGGAATCTTACGCCGGGCTGCCTGGACGGGGGATGAGGCGCGGCCATTCACGACGATCAATCACAGGATTGACTGTTTCGAGCGTGATTCGCGGTGATTCTGGGCACATTTTATTTAAAATCGGATAACTAATAATTATTTGAAATAATCCGATCGTGTCAAACACTTTATTATTTTTAGTTCGCAGATAATATAGAAAGGTAACTTTATTTTCTTTTCAAGTCAAATCAGTTATTTCCAAATAAAATTTATCTGAATAATAGTTTACTTCAATTACTCGCGCTCATAAAAAGAAAATAACAAATAATTTGACGTAAGAATTATTGAAATTACTAGAACTTCTTGACTTAATTCGAACTGAAAATGATAAAAATTAATAAGAATTTTTGAATTAATTGAAGCTGAAATTAATAAGAATTAGTAAGAATTACTGAATGAATTGTTTAAAATTAACTTAAAAATTATTGAATTCAATTAAATATACTTAACTTTTAATTACATACAGATAAACTTTAATTATTCTTGGAACGGTATTTTCATAATTCAACTGTATTTGCATTGCACGTACAAACTTACATTGTTGGCGTAGTTGACGTGACAGATGTAGAGAGTATTTGACACAATATTTAAACAAATATTCGATCAAATGACAAATGAAGAAGGAAATAATTTTACTTGAAATCCAAAGAACGAAATATCATTTGAAAAATTAGTCGACCGCTCACAGAAACTATGCGTGTAGCCAAATAAGATAATATATTAATTTAACGATTATTTTCAATATATATATATATATATATATATATATATATATATATATATATATATATAACTTATTTTGTATAAGTCCGAGTCTGGCGTATGAAATGGAAGTAGCGGCATGGCAGCAAGAGAAAAGAGAGAGGAAAGGAAGAAAAAAAAAGAATAAGAGAGAGAGAAATTCTGACGGCGGCCGATGTTTTTCATTAATTGGCCCGGCTGCCGGTCGTTTGCGGACCGAAAGACAAAGTTAAACAGCACAGCCTGGGCAAGAAATTGAGAGGCTTCTGTAATCAGACTCGTTATCGGGTAAGGCTTCGCGTACAAGCGTCTACCTACGACGAGCAAGCGTTGCTTCTTGCCTGTGAAATTAGTTCCACGTCCATTTAGTAATCACCTGCCGTTTCCTTTGATTAGCCGAAACTTTTAACGCCCCACCCATGTCTCCGTCGCGATCTTCATCTCGCACGCCGTCGCTTTGCCAGCGCGAGCGAAGCCTGACACCCACCCCTATAGTTCTCTCGACTTTAATGGACAATTTACTTGCGCGCCTTCACGCCGCGGAGTTTAGAAGAGGCCCATTACTACTGGGACAACCCTCCGTCAGCTGACGTCTCGCCCCTCTAATCGGTGTGTAAATATTGTATCGGAAACACCGTGACTCGAATCGGAAATTTCCTTGGCTATTCACGAATATCGATCCTATCGAAGCTACCCCTCGGTTCTGATTTGAAATTTCTACTCAAAATTTTGTATAAACGTCTACTACCAAAATTTAAGTTTCTATAAACATATATTATAATTTATGTTTATAAGAAAAGTTTATTCTAATTAAATTAGATATTACAAACGTATTACGGGTGACATCACTCCAATTAAAAGTCAATTAGTTTAAATTTCTACTGAAAATCTGTTACAATTTAAATCTCTATTTACATTTCTGTAAAAATTTATTATAATTTAAATTGGCTATAAAGATCTATTGTCACTCAAATTTATAATAAAAATCCACTATAATTAAATTTTTTACTAGAATTTTCTATACAGATTTATTTCAGTTTAAATTTAAAATAAGAATCCATCATAATTGTATCTTCTATTTAAATTTTCATAAGAGATTTCAAAAGAACAGTCTTCGAGCAGTTGAATGTCTTAAAATAAATTCTAAAATTCCGTTTTTTTTTTAGCGTGCACGTTGGTTATTTTTAATTTATGTTTATTAGGGTATATACTAAAGTGTAAGCGTTGTTATGTCTGTGTTAGTCTGAATTATGTATAAAATGTAGTTTTCCTCTGTTTCCTGAGAAATTTTTTTTGAACCTATGTATAAAATGAAATCAAAACATCTACTCGTCTAATAATAAGTTTTCTAAATGATCGCTTTGTTAAAATATATCGCTCATTTCGAAAGATTCGGTGAACTGAAAGTCACGTAAGACTGCTGCTTCAGTTTCTAATTTCCTTACGTCGCAACAACTTTCGAACAAAAATAGGACAGGAACTGCCAGCTTATCGAGCTACGCTTTGATCATGTAAAATTCAAAAACTAATCTGAGGTAGGATCGTTCATAAACACAATGCCGTAACTTACTCCGCAAACTAAGTAATTTTCTTTGCTCTGATAACACAGGAAAATCTGAAGCAAGTAATTATAATTTTCTCAGAAATGGCAAAATGTAAGAAGCAACCGCAACAACGTTTATGAAAACAATGTGATGCGCTTAAACCGAAAAATATGGTACAACAAAAGAATGAATGAAACCTGATGCAACGTCAATTTATTTTCAATTTATTGGAAATCTGAATAAAGGATGGAAAATTAATTGGCTGGCGTGACAATAGAAGTGACAACAGTCACTTTTAATTCTCTGAAAATATGGTGAAATAAAAGAACAGATGAAACCTAATGCAATGTCAACGTATTTTCAATCAATGTAAATTTAGCAATTTCAAAAATGTTTACTGTCGTGACAACAGCATTTAATACGATCAATTATAATTCTTTAAAAATATGATAAAATAAAAGAACAGATGGAACCGCATATACAGGGTGTCCCACAATTATTTTAACAGCCGAAAATGAGGGGTAGCTGAGGTCATTTGAAGTAACTTTTTCCTTTGCGAAAATGCAATCCGCGGCTTTGTTTACGAGTTATTAACGAAAAACACTGGCCAATGAGAGGTGACGGTGCGAGAGAGAGAGTCCGCGAGAGAGTACGCAGCACGAGGCTTTGACAGATGGTCGGGACGGACTCGAGCCACGTTCGAAGTATTGAACAAATCACGAAGCGAGAACTTTCCGGATTTTTTTTTTACTACGTGACAGTGATATTTTGAAGAAAAACGCTGTTCACCTTTACTTTAGAATGTCTGAAGAATATTTACTAATTTTTCGGACCCGAAATAATAAGTAATTTAACCGTGACGGCCGTTTTAATTTTCTAGTGTGCATGACACCTCGTGTGTAACATATGAAATTTTTAAGCAAGGTGTACAGTGAAGATTAACAAAGTACGTTAATGATATTTTACGTTAATGGTATTTTATTTAAATAATTCCGTGTCCGAACATAGTTCAACGAATGATTCGCAAAGCTAATTTAATAAATAATAATCGTGTTAAAGGACGTAAGGGATATGTTTGTTAGAGAAATATGAAGAATATTATCAACAAGAAACTCACCCATTTAGTTGTAAAATCCACTTCATGCACGGAAATGTGTGCAGGAGGATAGTGCATTGACCTCGTAAAATGTATGATGAACTGCACAGCTGATCTGTATCCGACGACGACGAACAGAAGGATATCTCCAGGCAGGCAATTTCAACGTTTACTTTCACTGCATTATCACTAAACACTGATCACTTATCAATAATATTTATGGACCAACTTTCCTGGGTTAATATGTATAGCTCTGAAAAGAGCCGATTTTTTTATGCGACGCGTTCGAAGGTCTCACTGTTAACGACACGTATGTACCGCGTTGTCGAGATGAACTGCAGAAGACTGGCACGATGGCCGACTGTGTTTCGTTCTCCTACGAGCGAATTTCAACTGTTTTCCATCGAACGCGAACATTGTCAGCCATCGTGCTAGTCTTCCGCAGTTTATCCCGTCAACGCGGTATGTGTTCTTAACGATATGAACTTCGAACGCGTCGCATAAAACAATCGGCTCTTTTCAGGGCCATACATATTAACCCAGGAAAGTTGGTCCACAAATATTATTGATAAGTGATCAGTGTTTAGTGATAATGCAGTGAAAGTAAACGTTGAAATTGCCTGCCTGGAGATATCCTTCTGTTCGTCGCCGTCGGATACAGATCAGCTGTGCAGTTCATCATACATTGTACGAGGTCAATGCACTATCCTCCTGCACACATTTCCGTGCATGAAGTGGATTTTACAACTAAATGGGTGAGTTTCTTGTTGATAATATTCTTCATATTTCTCTAACAAACATATCCCTTACGTCCTTTAACACGATTATTATTTATTAAATTAGCTTTGCGAATCATTCGTTGAACTATGTTCGGACACGGAATTATTTAAATAAAATACCATTAACGTAAAATATCATTAACGTACTTTGTTAATCTTCACTGTACACCTTGCTTAAAAATTTCATATGTTACACACGAGGTGTCATGCACACTAGAAAATTAAAACGGCCGTCACGGTTAAATTACTTATTATTTCGGGTCCGAAAAATTAGTAAATATTCTTCAGACATTCTAAAGTAAAGGTGAACAGCGTTTTTCTTCAAAATATCACTGTCACGTAGTAAAAAAAAAATCCGGAAAGTTCTCGCTTCGTGATTTGTTCAATACTTCGAACGTGGCTCGAGTCCGTCCCGACCATCTGTCAAAGCCTCGTGCTGCGTACTCTCTCGCGGACTCTCTCTCTCGCACCGTCACCTCTCATTGGCCAGTGTTTTTCGTTAATAACTCGTAAACAAAGCCGCGGATTGCATTTTCGCAAAGGAAAAAGTTACTTCAAATGACCTCAGCTACCCCTCATTTTCGGCTGTTAAAATAATTGTGGGACACCCTGTATAATGTCGATTTATTGCCAATTTACTGGAAACATGGGCGGAGGAAAGAAAATTTATTCAAGTATTAGTTGTTTCGAAAATATTTCCTGACGTGACGACAAAATTTAATGCGCTCGGCAGTTCTCCAAAAAGTCATAAAATAGTGATTCAGATAAAACTTAACGCAATTTCTTAATTTATCTTCAACTTACCGAAAGCTTGAATGAAAGAAAGAGCAAAGATTCGGCTCAAGAATCATAGAGCACGAACTTCAGCTAATGTAACATAATCTATTCGTCTAATCTTCATTACAATAAGACCCCAACAGGTGATCTGTGGGGTTCATTCTCTCTCTCTCTCTCTCTCTCTCTCTCTCTCTCTCTCTTACACGCAGCGAACCAAGAAGACGGAGGCTCCGCTTGTAATCCGTAATAAAGAATAAAAAAGCGTAAGTATCTTAGTGGCCTTCATTAAATTTCATGAGGAAATTAACCTAGTTCGTTAAGAAGTTCCAGAAAAGTCTCAATCACCGTAGACAAATTATACAAAGAGGACAAGTTTTCAGTCACGGTAGACTTCCTTAAACTGACGTCCCCGAATTAAAGAACAATTTCGATCTTTCTTCTTTCGTTCTTTAAGAACAGCTTTCGCAGAAAGGGTGACAAAACGCAAGAAAAGAAGAATCCTATTCAGCGATCCCACCGGACGATAAATTTCGCTAGAAAATCGTTTTCCGACGTGGGCAACCGGCCCGAGACCCTAACAATTTTCTAACATTTTCCTTCGTACATCTTCTGAACGGCTGATTTAAATGCGTCGCAGTCGCATAATAGCCTGAAGATTTTTATTCTGCAATTTATCCCGAACGAAATTCTAATCTCCAGCCTGATATCGAGCGGCGAGCGCGCACCAAAGATCTTTTAAGCTTCACCTAATTGGATATTCCGACCGTTTTAATGCCACCGAAGGATTTTACTTTCTTTCCGCCTTTTCTTTCCCTATCTCGGGAGCGGCCGACTGCGAGCCCGGAATGCCAATTTTGCGTGCCGGCGACTTATCTGCACTTTAATTTAACTCGATAATTGCGCGGCCACATTGTTGTTAACTTCCCATTAAAGCCAGCCCAGCTAACCTGCTGCCTCATTGTCGGCCACCGCTTTGATTCGACAGCGCAAAAGTCTCCGGCCACGGATTCTTCGTTTTGCCGTTAGCGAAAATGTTATTAACTCTCAGCCGTCCCTCATTTCTACAGGTTAAGCTGTTCTTTGAGAGCGAATTGACGCGATGATGATAAAAAGATTAGTAAGATGAAACGATATATAATTAACTTCGCGAATTACGAGAGATTATTCATATTATTTAAAACTGATAAAACGATCTATACAAATTTTGCACTCGAAATGAATACTTTCGGTGATCGTATTCACTTTGTTTCAAAGCAAATCCATTGTCTTCTCATTCCTTTTCAAAATCAAATTCATCCCTTTTTAAAATTAAATTCATCCATTTTTAAAATAACACTTACTTTCTTAAAAATCAAATTCATCCTTCATAAAAATTACATTCATTTATAGCCCACATATGTAATTAACTACTGGTAAAAATTTCCTTTACTATAAGCATATTTGAGAGCGAGAAGGAGGGGGAAGAGACAACCCAATGAATATCAGCTACTAGTAATTTCTACATTAAAATTTTGAACTGATGCGTTTTTGTAGCATTTTTTACGACAAATTCAAACGCGTAGAAATGAACTTTGTAAATACATTTTTCACGTAAGAACAAAATTTCTTTCTTCGAGAAGATCATCGGAGCACTCTTATTTTTTCAACGTCAAGAATTGGTCCCTTCACAGTAACCGGCTCCACTACCCTAGTGCGCCGTTAATACCGGCGCAGAAAGTCTTCCTGCTTAAATCCTATCACAAACGGATTTGTCTTTGAGAGCGGTCCGCTGCGCTGGATTAATAGCGAAGTTGGTAGCGACCGGCTGATAGCAGGCCCGGAACCGACGAAGAAGAGACGCATGTTTTGTCGGGGAACTTATACGCGTCCCTGGCTTTTGATCAAGCCGAACAACAAGTGCCCATGGTGGATCCCTCCTTAACAAGTGGCTCGGACATTTAATCCCCGGTCTCTTTAAAAGCGTTAAATAAAGAAGCACGTTTCGGGCTTGCGCTCTTTGTCTCCGCGGTGCCATTCCGGCTCCATTATGTGCCTAGTTGCGCGCCCCATTCCCATCTGTACAATCACACTAGAACTCTGTTTCTTGACACCGGCTCCCTTTTCTCTTTTTCCCGGTTTAGCTCTCGTCCTTTCCGCCGGTTCTCGTCCATTCCAGTTTCTCAGCCAGCGGGACACTGGCAAACGGGCGCATACACCATGAACTTCGGACACCTAGCGCCGCGGCGCGACGCGACGCCACGCCACGCCACGTCTCCTTTCTTCTTTTCTGTTTCTTTTTTCTCTCCGTTTTCTTTCTCCCGGCTCCTCGTCTTATTGCAAATGACTTTTAAATGGCCTTTAATACTCCGTTACGTCTGAAAGCGGGTTACGAGCCGGCGCTAGTTACCCGGCCACGGTATAACCATATCTTCGAGTCTTTATAAAAGCTCCTCGCGAAATCGTCCTAATTACCGGTTCACGGAAAAAACATTTTACAGTGCATCCGAACGGCATCGTTCCGGCTAATGGTCGGACGTCTTTCGCTAGTTGTTGCTTCCGCGATCTTCGAATAAACAAGTAAACTGGTTAACATCTACGGCTGAGATGTGATTAGGGGGTTGCGAGGGTTCTTCGGGGTTTGGTCACAAGGACTACTTGAAATGTGTGTCACAGGTTTTTGAAGTAAATGTTTACGTAGCTTTTGGATACTTTTTTTGACACAAATTTGCATTGACAGTGTTAAATACGTTTTGAAGGAAGCAATTAGAAGGAACGGTTTTATCAAAGTGTTATAAAAATATAAACTGTTATAACATTTTTCTTTCTTTAAACTCTAGTATGAAAGCTTAAACTGTAGTATGAAGGAATTAATATATGTCAACAAACTTTGTTTGACGACTTCTTCAGGTTCAAGATACATAAAGATTTTCGTCTACATAGAATTGCACATGATTTTTGGACATTTACTTTGCACCAATATGCAACAGCAGTCTTAAGTATGATGTGAAAATAGTAATTAGAAGAAACATAAAATTAACATCATCGTCTAACATTGGTTTATGATTGAATATATCTTCAGGGTCTGGATCGTAAATTAAAAAAATTAGTGACCCATCATTTTGACGGGATCCGTAAATCTAGCGTTAAATATAATATATAATTGAAATAACGTCTATCCTGTTTTAATAATTTTCTGTCGTACCATTCTACCAGCTGCAAAGAAGATTAGTATTTCTCGGTAATAAGTATTCTTTCTCTTCAACAATAGTCCGCGAATCTAGCAATAAGTGAGCAGGAACTAATTTGCACATTTTTGCCGTGGAACTTCGTTCTTAATTCCATTGTAAATGCTTGCATTTTTCACTGCACAGCGCACACTAAAGAATACCTACGAGTTCGGAACAATACTAATTCATTCACCGCATTTTGATAAAGCGCAGCGTTAATGTTTCCTGCAGCTGCAGCGGCATTATAACCGCCATTTTAACCGTAAAGAAAAATACAGGAAAATTACGTTGATTTATACAGACATAAACTCCGAATACATATATAAGATGAACATAAAACCTGAGCGGATGGCTGTGCAACGAAATGAAAATTGAAAACATAACGAGTCCCGAGATACAAATTGTTCAACGACTTATTCGCAACATATGAAACCAATTAAAAGTGACGTCCGGAGTATTTGACAAATTATATAAAAAAAAATAGTTTTATTTAACTGTATCGCACTTCTTAGAACATTTCAATTATGTGTTCATGTCTTTCATACGAGTGCGAATTTTTTCATAAGTGATTATTATAGAAACAAGATGTAAACAAACAAGACGTAAATTTGTTTCAATTACTGAATTACTTTAAATGAAGAGATATACCTAAGAAGTCGATTGTATATTGTTTTCCCGCAATTTCGTCGAGTTTTATGAAGTTTTGATTCGGCAATGAAAATTGCAGATCAAATGTTATGTAAAAAAAACTCATTATCTTTAATTTAATAATGTTGTTCTTAAATGTAAGTAAAATTATTGTGAGGACACAGTAACTAGGAGGAAGCACGCTCACCCTACTCAACAATGATTATTTATAAGATTGATCCAATAATCTCCGATCCTGGCGCTAAAATAACTGGCGCGAGATTGCCCGAAAATTTGACGCTTCGTTTCGCCAGAGAATTACGATAATTAAGGTTTCAGTAAATTATTTTGCGCGGAGTAAATTGCAGCCCGCAGAAATTATTACCGCATTACATTGCGCGCTTGGCTTATTTATTAATGTAAGCTCTTCCAGACTCCCCTAAAACGCGAAATACGAATTATACCTGTTTCGTTGCATCCTCGGAATCCTTTTGCATTGTTAGGTCAGAATGGGAAAACGTTACGCGTGAATGTGCCGTCTGTCTGCGGTCTTCAAACAGAGACAATCATTGAGGCTGATTCGTACATAATCGTGATTCCATCTGAGTCTAGTTTGTTTCGACAGTGTTTTGATGATTGAGTGTCCTCGTTAAACAATGTATCGAGTAGGTGATTTGAAGATATTGCTCCGAGATGCACGGGAAAGCAGAGAAAACACAGTTTGTTTAAAAAATTCGTTTAGTACAGTTCATTTAGTACAATTTGTTTAGTACAATTCATTTAGTACAATTCATTCGGTACAGTTAATTACGAACACTTGCTGAACGATGCACCGAATAAGTAACTGAAAAATGTTGTAGAAAGTTGTGTTTTTGAAGATATACAGTACAAATTAAACGAACTATACGCATCTGTATAAATAGGAAACTAACAAAAGAAAACAAAGTTTCAAGAACGAATTTAGACGAATTTAGTCCTACGTGAACATTGGAATAAATACTCTACTTCTACCATCACACTAACAAATCTATGGTATTTAAACGATAAGCTATTTCACAGAAGATTATCATAGTGATTCGAACAATGAAAAATAAATATGTCACTAATTTATGAAAATCAAATGAGAAGCACATAAAAAATTGATAGTTGATCATGGCTCGAGATACTTTGTGATAAAGTTAGGAATAAAACAAATTTTCAACGATTATTTTCATCATAGTTTAATTTCATCGATGTGCTATTTCACATTGGAATGAATCCTCTATTTCTATCGCAACACTAACATACCTATTCTAATCAAATAGTAAGCTATTTTACACGACATTGCCGTAGTGGCACCAACACTGTAGAACGAGTACGTTATCAATTTATGAAAATAAAACGTAAGGTACACGGAATTGATGGTTCAGCGTGGCGCAAGACATTTTCTGATAGAATTGGCTCCCTTAACATCGACATTACTTTTTCATGAAGCTACCCGGATTATCTTTCCTAAAATATGGCAGCCCTATATCCAACCTGCGGATATGTTTCGCAGATGGAGGAGATTTTGAAGCCTCGTTCGCACGGGAAGACGGATACTGTAGTGACGTGAGCGAGATCCTGAGGGTCAGAGTTCATGTATTAGGACGGTATACTTTCGACGACACATCTTGGCCCCCTACTAGAATGTTCAAACCAGCAGAGATATCGGGGAGACCGAACGACCGGAGAAAAAAGAGAACGAGATAGTTCGGTATAAATCAATAACAGGGATTGGCTACCGTGATTCAGGACCTAAATGTCTGTCTGCTCATTTCTCTTGCTAGTTTCGTATCGCTGGCTCCAGAATTTTTCAAAAATTCTTCTTCCTTCGGGACGCGTATGCTTTATACGCTTATGCACACTAACGTTGTTCGAAAATGGAACTATGATAAAGTATTTGCACCTCCGACATCTATTTCGTTCAATTTCCTGGTTAGAAATTATAACAGATACGAAATCCATATATTCGATGATCCATAATGTTGTACAATGATCAGATTGCGGATTTTCATACGAAATAAAAGCTGTCTGCATTTATTTCAGGAAACGGGAATCATTCAGGAATATCTTTTTTCCTTTTATGATTTACACTAGATGAAAATAACACATTGTCTGCAATTAGTTTCGTTCATTGTTCGTCGTTCATCTTCTAGTTCATTGTTTATCTTTCAGTTCAGATAATGCTTAACTCAATTTTTTCATAAATGCACAAAATCAGCAATTTAGTAATGATAGTAATGTAATAATTAATTTAGCATTTGGTATTAACTGTAGAATATTAACATGATACAATATTTTGTATATCATAAGTTGATCGCGAAAATCGCAGCATTTCACGAATTTCCACCAAAAACAGTTTAACTTTATATCTTTCAGTGACTGTAGCTTGACTATGCATCAACCAATTTCAATAAAAACTTCAGCGTGCATATAACTTTCCGATATCTACGAAATGCATTTCTTAAATTTTCGTTACAGCTTCAGATAAAAAAGTTGAAAAACACGAGTTTTTTATTTCTTTTTTCATTCCAAGTAATAGCAAAATTTTAAAAAAGTATTATAGTCATTGTCCGCTAGATTGATCCCTCTATCATTTAAAAAAGAAATTCAAGTTGTTCAGTCCAGTATTAAAAAAGTAATACCGTTTTTCAAGTGCCCCTATTTATCCCTATTTATATTTATATGTTCGCCACTGTATATTCTCATTACAATAATACCATTAAATTCTTGCAATCTTTAGACCACTGTATATGTGATTCATACATTTTTTTATAAAACTGCATAAATATCCGCAGTCTAATGATAACAATCATCACGCTTGCTTCACATAATCAACAACAGACGTAAGTAACAACAAATCGCGATACTAACCGAAAATCTCGTCGCACCGCCTATCACGATCCTCTGCCCAAAAAAGTTACCCAATCCTTCAGAGACAAACCACCTTCAAGAAGCATAAACACAAGCAATTGAACCAGAATCGCGATACAATGGCTTCCGCGGCGGAGGCAGCTAACAAGAAGCAAATAGGAAATGGCGCATCAATAAAAAGACCAGCAAATACGTTCGTATCAAGAAGGCGCAAGAAACCTGTCGGCCCGGCCCGACCCGGCCCGGGCCTCAGCGGTTCTAAAAGATTGTAATTGGTCGACGGAGAGCCGCCGTGTCGCAGGAAAGGTGTCCGCGTCACGGAAGATGCTTAAGAACGTTGTCGCGAATAATGTCTCGCGCCTTTTGCCTCGTTTCTCGTCTCCTCGGCTATTTCTTTGCTCCCCGGAGGACGCGACTGATAACGCAACGGGCGTGCGAAGCCATCAGCGACGCGGCGTACGTCGTCTGCAGTGGAAAAACTGATTTATTGCTTCGCAGCGTCCCGACGCCCAGATCACGGCGTCGCGTCGCGCGAAAGAAGTAAAATAACTCGACCTACACGACCTGGGCCGCACGTGAGAACTTGGTGACATTACCTCGGGATGCGTAACAATCGGATTTACGGGCGAACTTTTTCCGAAATAGCGCCACGCCCGACGGAGAACCGGATGGAGAGCTGGATGGAGGCCGGATAGGGACCGGATGAGGAACCGGATGACGGGGCTCGAGAATCCGATGTTCCAATAATGCGCGACAATTGAACTTCTATAATCCGCGCGGCTTCGGCGGCGAATTTTTCAATTTCGTCTGCCCATGAATATGTAGATGGTTTACTGCCTCTTTTTATCCCGCCTACTCGCCTCCGACACCACAGAGATCATTCTGTCGAGAAGTTTTTGTTCGGAATGCCTGCTGCTGCACCGATATACAAAATGTTTCGGGATTCTGACACGTGTACGTACCTCGTTTTTAACGCGATTATTGCTGGCACGCTCTGGTTTGTGCGAGAGGAAGTAGAATATGTGGCGATTCAGTGGCTGATCTTTGGGGATCTAAGGTGAATGTCCTAGTGCTTGAACTTGGCCAGTGATTAGACACCGAGTTACATTTTCGTCAACATGGTGTTCGGTATACAATTTAAAAAATGATATTCTTCTATATTTCATCAAATTTATAAATGAAAAATCCACAACGTTAAATATTTATTGTATTAATATAGTATATACTATATAGTATTCATATTAATATAGTATATATAGTATATGAATTATAGTATACATATATAGTATATATAGTATATGAATTATAGTATACATATATAGTATATATAGTATATATATATATTAATATAATATATTGCATTAATATAACGGTGAGTATTCATTGCATTTCATATAGTTATACAGCGAATTCGAAACTTGTTAAATATTTACCTTACAAGAACATAATCCCAATTTCTTCATAGCTTTTATTTAATCTTACAGAAAATGTTAAACGTAAAAAGTAAAAGTCCTTGTTATACGAATCAATTGTAAACATTTTGCCATTACATTGTGTAGTTTGTTCACGTTTTAGTTTAATCAAATAATTGTAACTGAACAGCAAATGTACGAGCAGTACCACAATCATACACATATTATATATACTAACATGGGACATGTACTTAATAAACGTATCAAGTAGTATTAAACGTAGTAATAAATATAGTAATAAACGTAGTAAAAAAACATAGTAATAAACGAAGGAATCAGTGACGAGATGAAATTAACGATGTATCGACGAGAAAAGATAACAAACTTTGCATTCATTACTATGCGGATCCTTATGTATGAGCTAATTTACATGAACATATCTTTCTTCCATCAATAATTGCAATAACCTATTTAAAAAGTGGCAAAGGAAGAACAAATGTGTAAATAATGTTACAGCTCCAGTATTCAAGATGTTGTGCACAAATCATTATTTCGTAAATTGATGCAATATTGTGCGACAGTCGATTAATCAAATGTTATGACCGACAAAAGTGGCCCGACATAACAATAAATAAATATTTACGTACAATTCACGTACACCATTTGTACTTCGCACAAAAGCCCGCGATCATTTATAACCAACGTGTCCCACAAAGTGTTATCGAATGTCCGTATGCTGGATGGTGTCGTTTGTTTCCTGTTAATGAAATTACAAAGAGCAGAACGCAAGATCAACGTTGCGAAACCGGCTGTTTGTTTTTTATAAATGCCGTCGGCGAGCAAATTGTTTATGCAAGCAGTGATTCGAACCCCGGGCATATAAGTTTCTTTACGAACGAATCCGTGGGCGCGGATATTTTATGAAACCAATTAACCCAATTAATGGAGAGAGAACAGTCGATTTAACTGTGCAGTTTAATTTTCATTCGGTCGTGAGGGATCAACTCTGTAATGAGATGCGAGGCCGTTGTTAGAAAAAGGGAATGTGAGTCAATAATTGGGAATGGAGGGGGACGGTTTATGCAAATTGATGCGTGTACGCAGATATTCGTAATATACTATTCTACTGTACGGTAGGCTGCATCTGCAAGCATTATTAATCGTTAATGAATACTAATGATTGTAGATATTAAATTAGCGGGATATATAATGATTCTATTATGTTATTATTAGACCGCGGATCTTTATGCAAAGTGAAATTTTTCAACCAAACAAATACAAACAAACCAAAGCAACATAAAGATTTGTTTTCCCTCGTTAATAAATCTAATTAGTGGATGTTTATGTGATGTTATGTTATTAATGCGGATGTTTATGGAAATGCATATGTTTATAGAAAAGAGATAAATATATAGGATAATTGGCAGAAATTTGTTTTATCATTAGAAGATTCCAAAAATATAATTTCTTTATTGCATAGTTTGCAAATTGCATAATTTTTGCACATATCTGTCTCATTTCTGCATCTATGTATACAGGGTGTCCCACAATTATTTTAACAGCCGAAAATGAGGGGTAGCTGAGGTCATTTGAAGTAACTTTTTCCTTTGCGAAAATGCAATCCACGGCTTTGTTTACGAGTTATTAACAAAAAACACTGGCCAATGAGAGGTGACGGTGCGAGAGAGAGGGTCCGCGAGAGAGTCCGCAGCACCAGGCTTTGACAGAAGGTCGGAACGGACTCGAGCCGAGTTCGAAGTATTGAACAAGTCACGAAGCGAGAACTTTCCGGATTTTTTTTACTACATAACAGTGATATTTTTAAGAAAAACGCTGTTCACCTTTACTTTAGAACGTCTGAAGAATATTCACTAATTTTCGGACTCGAAATAATATGTAGTTTAACCGTGACAGCCGTTTTAATTTTCTGATGTGCATGACACCTTATGTGTACCATATGAAATTTTTATGCAAGGTGTACAGTGAAGATTAACAAAGTTCGTAAATGATATTTTAATTTAAATAATTCCGTGTACGAACAGAATTCAACGAATGATTCGCAAAGCTGATTTAATAATAAATAATCGCGTTAAGGTACGTAAAGGATTTGTTTTTTAGAGAAATATGAAAAATATTATCGATAAGAAACTCACCCATTTAGTTGAGGATGCATTTGCTGACTCGTACGTACTGACCTCGTACAACGAACAGCTGATCCCAGGTCAACCTACACACTCACTCGTTCGTATATGTCAAGTACTATTGCGGACCAAGTGGATCAAAGAAGTCCCCTGAGGGACCTCCGATCGGAGGAATTACAATTTGTACAATTTTCGAACGAAACATTATTCAGAGCCCCGACTTATAGTATAATTTCACATACTTTTACAATAAATACTTTGTTACAATACAAAGTTTGCAGCTATTTGCTCGGTATCATCCTCGATCCAGAAATTCATTGTAATTCTCAATATTTCCTGAACCGAGGATGATACCGATTGCCCGGGTCTCACCGCGAGGAGGTTGCTGCTTTAGAGACCCGAAAGGAAGTCAGAACGAAGCTGGCATTCGCTATGGCTCCCTTTCTAACAACGACGACTTATAAACTAACACACACGCTCGCCAGCTAGCTAGCACACACCTACACACTCACTCGTTCGCATATGTTAAGTACTATTGCGGACCAAGTGGATCAAAGAAGAAGTCTCTGATACACGGGGACCGAAATGAATCAGAGCAGAAGGTTCTGATTCTTCGAAACTAAGAAACAAAGGCGTGTCAGTACAGAAGGCACTGACTCGAGGGTGACGCGACGCGTACAATGCTCGCACAAATCAGGAGCCTCGCAGATCTCGATGCTCGCCGTTTTCACATGAGGAATAATGATCCAAAGTTGGATCATCCTACAATGAGTCGGATCGCCCTGCGCCCCGCCCCCAAAAGAGAGCTAAGGACGTCTTACATTGCGAATACGCGAAGCGACAGCCTCCCCAGCAGGAGGGTCCGCGTTCGAATCACCATGCCGCATGGTCACTCGTCGAACAACGAGACGTGTCCGGACTTACCCAAGAGTTTGCGCAAGCAAGGCCACCACAGCTTTCTGCTGTGGCGGAGTCAAAAACGAGACGCGAACAAGTAATGCTAAGGCAATACTACTGGACATATGCGAAATTAGCGACTCGGGTACCTCGGGGACGCTACCCCCCGTGCCCCCCACGGGCGCATTGCGGGCCCCACCCGCAAGCGAGCCCCTGAGGGACCTCCGATCGGAGGAACGCCAATTTCAACAATTTACGAACGAAACATTATTTCGAGCCCTAACTTGAAGTATAAATCCACATACTTTTACAATGCACACTATTTTACAATATAAAATTTGCAGCTATTTGCTCGGTATCATCCTCGACTCAGAAATTCATTGCAATTCGTAAGAATTTTTGAACCGAGGATGATACCGATTGCCCGGGTCTCACCGCGAGGAGGTTGCTGCTTTAGAGACCCGAAAGGGAGCCAGAACGAAGCCGGAATTCGCTATGGCTCCCTTTCTTACAACGACGACTTATAAACTAACACACACGCTCGCCTGCTAGCTAGCACACGCCCACACTCACTCACACATTCGCATATGTCAAGTACTATTGCGGACCAAGTGGATCAAAGAAGAAGTCTCCGATCCACGGAGACCAAAATGAATCAGTACAGATGGCAGTGATTCTTTAAAAGTGAGAAACAAGTGCGAGTCAGGACAGAAGGCACGGACTCGAGGGTGACGCGACGCGTACAATGCTCGCACAAGTCTGGAGCCTCGCACATCACGATGACCGGCGCGATCACATGAGGAATGATGATGCAAAGTTGGATCATCCCACAATGGGTCGGATTTCTCGCCCTGCGCCCCGCCCCCAAGAGAGAGCTAAGGACGGCTTACATAGCGTATGTGCAAAGCGAGAGCCTCCCCAGAAGGAGGGTCCGCGTTCGAATCACCACGCCGCATGGTCACTCGTCGAACATCGAGATGTGTCCGGACTTACCCAGGAGTATGCGCAAGCAAGGCCACCACAGCTATCTGCAGTGGCGGAATCAAAAACGAGATGCGAAAATGTAAAGCTAAGGCAATACTACTGGACATATGCGAAATTAGCGACTCGGGTACCTCGGGGACGCTACCCCCCGTACTCGCTTGCAGACCCCTCCTGCAAGCGAGCCCCTGAGGGACCACACTTTTACAATACACACCATTTTACAGTATAAAGTTTGCAGCTATTTGCTCGGTATAATCCACGATTGCAAAGACATTGCCATTGGCAACATTTTCTAGGTCGATAATGATACCGATTGCCCGGATCTCACCGCGAGGAGGTTGCTGCTTTAGAGACCCGAAAGGGAGTCAGAGCGAAGTCGGAATTCGCTATGGCTCCCTTTCTTACAACGACGACTTATAAACTAACACACACGCTCGCCTGCTAGCTAGCACACGCCCACACTCACTCACACATTCGCATATGTCAAGTACTATTGCGGACCAAGTGGATCAAAGAAGAAGTCTCCGATCCACGGAGACCAAAATGAATCAGTACAGATGGCAGTGATTCTTTAAAAGTGAGAAACAAGTGCGAGTCAGGACAGAAGGCACGGACTCGAGGGTGACGCGACGCGTACAATGCTCGCACAAGTCTGGAGCCTCGCACATCACGATGACCGGCGCGATCACATGAGGAATGATGATGCAAAGTTGGATCATCCCACAATGGGTCGGATTTCTCGCCCTGCGCCCCGCCCCCAAGAGAGAGCTAAGGACGGCTTACATAGCGTATGTGCAAAGCGAGAGCCTCCCCAGAAGGAGGGTCCGCGTTCGAATCACCACGCCGCATGGTCACTCGTCGAACATCGAGATGTGTCCGGACTTACCCAGGAGTATGCGCAAGCAAGGCCACCACAGTTATCTGCAGTGGCGGAATCAAAAACGAGATGCGAAAATGTAAAGCTAAGGCAATACTACTGGACATATGCGAAATTAGCGACTCGGGTACCTCGGGGACGCTACCCCCCGTACTCGCTTGCAGACCCCTCCTGCAAGCGAGCCCCTGAGGGACCACACTTTTACAATACACACCATTTTACAGTATAAAGTTTGCAGCTATTTGCTCGGTATAATCCACGATTGCAAAGACATTGCCATTGGCAACATTTTCTAGGTCGATAATGATACCGATTGCCCGGATCTCACCGCGAGGAGGTTGCTGCTTTAGAGACCCGAAAGGGAGTCAGAGCGAAGTCGGAATTCGCTATGGCTCCCTTTCTTACAACGACGACTTATAAACTAACACACACGCTCGCCTGCTAGCTAGCACACGCCCACACTCACTCACACATTCGCATATGTCAAGTACTATTGCGGACCAAGTGGATCAAAGAAGAAGTCTCCGATCCACGGAGACCAAAATGAATCAGTACAGATGGCAGTGATTCTTTAAAAGTGAGAAACAAGTGCGAGTCAGGACAGAAGGCACGGACTCGAGGGTGACGCGACGCGTACAATGCTCGCACAAGTCTGGAGCCTCGCACATCACGATGACCGGCGCGATCACATGAGGAATGATGATGCAAAGTTGGATCATCCCACAATGGGTCGGATTTCTCGCCCTGCGCCCCGCCCCCAAGAGAGAGCTAAGGACGGCTTACATAGCGTATGTGCAAAGCGAGAGCCTCCCCAGAAGGAGGGTCCGCGTTCGAATCACCACGCCGCATGGTCACTCGTCGAACATCGAGATGTGTCCGGACTTACCCAGGAGTATGCGCAAGCAAGGCCACCACAGTTATCTGCAGTGGCGGAATCAAAAACGAGATGCGAAAATGTAAAGCTAAGGCAATACTACTGGACATATGCGAAATTAGCGACTCGGGTACCTCGGGGACGCTACCCCCCGTACTCGCTTGCAGACCCCTCCTGCAAGCGAGCCCCTGAGGGACCACACTTTTACAATACACACCATTTTACAGTATAAAGTTTGCAGCTATTTGCTCGGTATAATCCCCGATTGAAAAAACATTGCCATTGGCAACATTTTCTAGGTCGATAATGATACCGATTGCCCGGATCTCACCGCGAGGAGGTTGCTGCTTTAGAGACCCGAAAGGGAGTCAGAGCGAAGTCGGAATTCGCTATGGCTCCCTTTCTTACAACGACGACTTATAAACTAACACACACGCTCGCCTGCTAGCTAGCACACGCCCACACTCACTCACACATTCGCATATGTCAAGTACTATTGCGGACCAAGTGGATCAAAGAAGAAGTCTCCGATCCACGGAGACCAAAATGAATCAGTACAGATGGCAGTGATTCTTTAAAAGTGAGAAACAAGTGCGAGTCAGGACAGAAGGCACGGACTCGAGGGTGACGCGACGCGTACAATGCTCGCACAAGTCTGGAGCCTCGCACATCACGATGACCGGCGCGATCACATGAGGAATGATGATGCAAAGTTGGATCATCCCACAATGGGTCGGATTTCTCGCCCTGCGCCCCGCCCCCAAGAGAGAGCTAAGGACGGCTTACATAGCGTATGTGCAAAGCGAGAGCCTCCCCAGAAGGAGGGTCCGCGTTCGAATCACCACGCCGCATGGTCACTCGTCGAACATCGAGATGTGTCCGGACTTACCCAGGAGTATGCGCAAGCAAGGCCACCACAGTTATCTGCAGTGGCGGAATCAAAAACGAGATGCGAAAATGTAAAGCTAAGGCAATACTACTGGACATATGCGAAATTAGCGACTCGGGTACCTCGGGGACGCTACCCCCCGTACTCGCTTGCAGACCCCTCCTGCAAGCGAGCCCCTGAGGGACCACACTTTTACAATACACACCATTTTACAGTATAAAGTTTGCAGCTATTTGCTCGGTATAATCCACGATTGCAAAGACATTGCCATTGGCAACATTTTCTAGGTCGATAATGATACCGATTGCCCGGATCTCACCGCGAGGAGGTTGCTGCTTTAGAGACCCGAAAGGGAGTCAGAGCGAAGTCGGAATTCGCTATGGCTCCCTTTCTTACAACGACGACTTATAAACTAACACACACGCTCGCCTGCTAGCTAGCACACGCCCACACTCACTCACACATTCGCATATGTCAAGTACTATTGCGGACCAAGTGGATCAAAGAAGAAGTCTCCGATCCACGGAGACCAAAATGAATCAGTACAGATGGCAGTGATTCTTTAAAAGTGAGAAACAAGTGCGAGTCAGGACAGAAGGCACGGACTCGAGGGTGACGCGACGCGTACAATGCTCGCACAAGTCTGGAGCCTCGCACATCACGATGACCGGCGCGATCACATGAGGAATGATGATGCAAAGTTGGATCATCCCACAATGGGTCGGATTTCTCGCCCTGCGCCCCGCCCCCAAGAGAGAGCTAAGGACGGCTTACATAGCGTATGTGCAAAGCGAGAGCCTCCCCAGAAGGAGGGTCCGCGTTCGAATCACCACGCCGCATGGTCACTCGTCGAACATCGAGATGTGTCCGGACTTACCCAAGAGTATGCGCAAGCAAGGCCACCACAGCTATCTGCAGTGGCGGAGTCAAAAACGAGATGCGAAAATGTAAATCTAAGGCAATACTACTGGACATATGCGAAATTAGCGACTCGGGTACCTCGGGAACGCTACCCCCCGTACTCGCTTGCAGACCCCTCCTGCAAGCGAGCCCCTGAGGGACCACACTTTTACAATACACACCATTTTACAGTATAAATTTTGCAGCTATTTGCTCGGTATAATCCCCGATTGAAAAAACATTGCCATTGGCAACATTTTCTAGGTCGATAATGATACCGATTGCCCGGATCTCACCGCGAGGAGGTTGCTGCTTTAGAGACCCGAAAGGGAGTCAGAGCGAAGTCGGAATTCGCTATGGCTCCCTTTCTTACAACGACGACTTATAAACTAACACACACGCTCGCCTGCTAGCTAGCACACGCCCACACTCACTCACACATTCGCATATGTCAAGTACTATTGCGGACCAAGTGGATCAAAGAAGAAGTCTCCGATCCACGGAGACCAAAATGAATCAGTACAGATGGCAGTGATTCTTTAAAAGTGAGAAACAAGTGCGAGTCAGGACAGAAGGCACGGACTCGAGGGTGACGCGACGCGTACAATGCTCGCACAAGTCTGGAGCCTCGCACATCACGATGACCGGCGCGATCACATGAGGAATGATGATGCAAAGTTGGATCATCCCACAATGGGTCGGATTTCTCGCCCTGCGCCCCGCCCCCAAGAGAGAGCTAAGGACGGCTTACATAGCGTATGTGCAAAGCGAGAGCCTCCCCAGAAGGAGGGTCCGCGTTCGAATCACCACGCCGCATGGTCACTCGTCGAACATCGAGATGTGTCCGGACTTACCCAGGAGTATGCGCAAGCAAGGCCACCACAGCTATCTGCAGTGGCGGAATCAAAAACGAGATGCGAAAATGTAAAGCTAAGGCAATACTACTGGACATATGCGAAATTAGCGACTCGGGTACCTCGGGGACGCTACCCCCCGTACTCGCTTGCAGACCCCTCCTGCAAGCGAGCCCCTGAGGGACCACACTTTTACAATACACACCATTTTACAGTATAAAGTTTGCAGCTATTTGCTCGGTATAATCCACGATTGCAAAGACATTGCCATTGGCAACATTTTCTAGGTCGATAATGATACCGATTGCCCGGATCTCACCGCGAGGAGGTTGCTGCTTTAGAGACCCGAAAGGGAGTCAGAGCGAAGTCGGAATTCGCTATGGCTCCCTTTCTTACAACGACGACTTATAAACTAACACACACGCTCGCCTGCTAGCTAGCACACGCCCACACTCACTCACACATTCGCATATGTCAAGTACTATTGCGGACCAAGTGGATCAAAGAAGAAGTCTCCGATCCACGGAGACCAAAATGAATCAGTACAGATGGCAGTGATTCTTTAAAAGTGAGAAACAAGTGCGAGTCAGGACAGAAGGCACGGACTCGAGGGTGACGCGACGCGTACAATGCTCGCACAAGTCTGGAGCCTCGCACATCACGATGACCGGCGCGATCACATGAGGAATGATGATGCAAAGTTGGATCATCCCACAATGGGTCGGATTTCTCGCCCTGCGCCCCGCCCCCAAGAGAGAGCTAAGGACGGCTTACATAGCGTATGTGCAAAGCGAGAGCCTCCCCAGAAGGAGGGTCCGCGTTCGAATCACCACGCCGCATGGTCACTCGTCGAACATCGAGATGTGTCCGGACTTACCCAGGAGTATGCGCAAGCAAGGCCACCACAGTTATCTGCAGTGGCGGAATCAAAAACGAGATGCGAAAATGTAAAGCTAAGGCAATACTACTGGACATATGCGAAATTAGCGACTCGGGTACCTCGGGGACGCTACCCCCCGTACTCGCTTGCAGACCCCTCCTGCAAGCGAGCCCCTGAGGGACCACACTTTTACAATACACACCATTTTACAGTATAAAGTTTGCAGCTATTTGCTCGGTATAATCCACGATTGCAAAGACATTGCCATTGGCAACATTTTCTAGGTCGATAATGATACCGATTGCCCGGATCTCACCGCGAGGAGGTTGCTGCTTTAGAGACCCGAAAGGGAGTCAGAGCGAAGTCGGAATTCGCTATGGCTCCCTTTCTTACAACGACGACTTATAAACTAACACACACGCTCGCCTGCTAGCTAGCACACGCCCACACTCACTCACACATTCGCATATGTCAAGTACTATTGCGGACCAAGTGGATCAAAGAAGAAGTCTCCGATCCACGGAGACCAAAATGAATCAGTACAGATGGCAGTGATTCTTTAAAAGTGAGAAACAAGTGCGAGTCAGGACAGAAGGCACGGACTCGAGGGTGACGCGACGCGTACAATGCTCGCACAAGTCTGGAGCCTCGCACATCACGATGACCGGCGCGATCACATGAGGAATGATGATGCAAAGTTGGATCATCCCACAATGGGTCGGATTTCTCGCCCTGCGCCCCGCCCCCAAGAGAGAGCTAAGGACGGCTTACATAGCGTATGTGCAAAGCGAGAGCCTCCCCAGAAGGAGGGTCCGCGTTCGAATCACCACGCCGCATGGTCACTCGTCGAACATCGAGATGTGTCCGGACTTACCCAGGAGTATGCGCAAGCAAGGCCACCACAGTTATCTGCAGTGGCGGAATCAAAAACGAGATGCGAAAATGTAAAGCTAAGGCAATACTACTGGACATATGCGAAATTAGCGACTCGGGTACCTCGGGGACGCTACCCCCCGTACTCGCTTGCAGACCCCTCCTGCAAGCGAGCCCCTGAGGGACCACACTTTTACAATACACACCATTTTACAGTATAAAGTTTGCAGCTATTTGCTCGGTATAATCCACGATTGCAAAGACATTGCCATTGGCAACATTTTCTAGGTCGATAATGATACCGATTGCCCGGATCTCACCGCGAGGAGGTTGCTGCTTTAGAGACCCGAAAGGGAGTCAGAGCGAAGTCGGAATTCGCTATGGCTCCCTTTCTTACAACGACGACTTATAAACTAACACACACGCTCGCCTGCTAGCTAGCACACGCCCACACTCACTCACACATTCGCATATGTCAAGTACTATTGCGGACCAAGTGGATCAAAGAAGAAGTCTCCGATCCACGGAGACCAAAATGAATCAGTACAGATGGCAGTGATTCTTTAAAAGTGAGAAACAAGTGCGAGTCAGGACAGAAGGCACGGACTCGAGGGTGACGCGACGCGTACAATGCTCGCACAAGTCTGGAGCCTCGCACATCACGATGACCGGCGCGATCACATGAGGAATGATGATGCAAAGTTGGATCATCCCACAATGGGTCGGATTTCTCGCCCTGCGCCCCGCCCCCAAGAGAGAGCTAAGGACGGCTTACATAGCGTATGTGCAAAGCGAGAGCCTCCCCAGAAGGAGGGTCCGCGTTCGAATCACCACGCCGCATGGTCACTCGTCGAACATCGAGATGTGTCCGGACTTACCCAGGAGTATGCGCAAGCAAGGCCACCACAGTTATCTGCAGTGGCGGAATCAAAAACGAGATGCGAAAATGTAAAGCTAAGGCAATACTACTGGACATATGCGAAATTAGCGACTCGGGTACCTCGGGGACGCTACCCCCCGTACTCGCTTGCAGACCCCTCCTGCAAGCGAGCCCCTGAGGGACCACACTTTTACAATACACACCATTTTACAGTATAAAGTTTGCAGCTATTTGCTCGGTATAATCCACGATTGCAAAGACATTGCCATTGGCAACATTTTCTAGGTCGATAATGATACCGATTGCCCGGATCTCACCGCGAGGAGGTTGCTGCTTTAGAGACCCGAAAGGGAGTCAGAGCGAAGTCGGAATTCGCTATGGCTCCCTTTCTTACAACGACGACTTATAAACTAACACACACGCTCGCCTGCTAGCTAGCACACGCCCACACTCACTCACACATTCGCATATGTCAAGTACTATTGCGGACCAAGTGGATCAAAGAAGAAGTCTCCGATCCACGGAGACCAAAATGAATCAGTACAGATGGCAGTGATTCTTTAAAAGTGAGAAACAAGTGCGAGTCAGGACAGAAGGCACGGACTCGAGGGTGACGCGACGCGTACAATGCTCGCACAAGTCTGGAGCCTCGCACATCACGATGACCGGCGCGATCACATGAGGAATGATGATGCAAAGTTGGATCATCCCACAATGGGTCGGATTTCTCGCCCTGCGCCCCGCCCCCAAGAGAGAGCTAAGGACGGCTTACATAGCGTATGTGCAAAGCGAGAGCCTCCCCAGAAGGAGGGTCCGCGTTCGAATCACCACGCCGCATGGTCACTCGTCGAACATCGAGATGTGTCCGGACTTACCCAAGAGTATGCGCAAGCAAGGCCACCACAGCTATCTGCAGTGGCGGAGTCAAAAACGAGATGCGAAAATGTAAATCTAAGGCAATACTACTGGACATATGCGAAATTAGCGACTCGGGTACCTCGGGAACGCTACCCCCCGTACTCGCTTGCAGACCCCTCCTGCAAGCGAGCCCCTGAGGGACCACACTTTTACAATACACACCATTTTACAGTATAAATTTTGCAGCTATTTGCTCGGTATAATCCCCGATTGAAAAAACATTGCCATTGGCAACATTTTCTAGGTCGATAATGATACCGATTGCCCGGATCTCACCGCGAGGAGGTTGCTGCTTTAGAGACCCGAAAGGGAGTCAGAGCGAAGTCGGAATTCGCTATGGCTCCCTTTCTTACAACGACGACTTATAAACTGACACACACGCTCGCCTGCTAGCTAGCACACGCCCACACTCACTCACACATTCGCATATGTCAAGTACTATTGCGGACCAAGTGGATCAAAGAAGAAGTCTCCGATCCACGGAGACCAAAATGAATCAGTACAGATGGCAGTGATTCTTTAAAAGTGAGAAACAAGTGCGAGTCAGGACAGAAGGCACGGACTCGAGGGTGACGCGACGCGTACAATGCTCGCACAAGTCTGGAGCCTCGCACATCACGATGACCGGCGCGATCACATGAGGAATGATGATGCAAAGTTGGATCATCCCACAATGGGTCGGATTTCTCGCCCTGCGCCCCGCCCCCAAGAGAGAGCTAAGGACGGCTTACATAGCGTATGTGCAAAGCGAGAGCCTCCCCAGAAGGAGGGTCCGCGTTCGAATCACCACGCCGCATGGTCACTCGTCGAACATCGAGATGTGTCCGGACTTACCCAAGAGTATGCGCAAGCAAGGCCACCACAGCTATCTGCAGTGGCGGAGTCAAAAACGAGATGCGAAAATGTAAATCTAAGGCAATACTACTGGACATATGCGAAATTAGCGACTCGGGTACCTCGGGAACGCTACCCCCCGTACTCGCTTGCAGACCCCTCCTGCAAGCGAGCCCCTGAGGGACCACACTTTTACAATACACACCATTTTACAGTATAAATTTTGCAGCTATTTGCTCGGTATAATCCCCGATTGAAAAAACATTGCCATTGGCAACATTTTCTAGGTCGATAATGATACCGATTGCCCGGATCTCACCGCGAGGAGGTTGCTGCTTTAGAGACCCGAAAGGGAGCCAGAACGAAGTCGGAATTCGCTATGGCTTCCTTTCTTACAACAACGACTTATAAACTAACGCTACCCTCCGTACTCGCCCACGGGCCCCACCCATGAGCGAGCCCCTGAGGGACCTCCGATGGGAGGAATACCAATTTCATCAATTTTTGAACGAAATCTTGTTTCGAAAGCCGACTTAAAATATAAATCGGCAACACCACAAAAGTGCAATTTTTCAGAAAATGGAAAAATCGTAATCTAACAAATTTAAGTTAAGAACGCTAACGTACCCCCCACGTGAGGAGATTGACTCCGAATATGAGAATTACAATTTGATTTTGTATGCCAGAGAGAAAATCAAAGTGAAAGTGACAAAGAAATGATGCAGCGATCCTTGGAACGGCTACTCGCAGTGCGGCATTTATTTCGCGACTCTAACATAACGCGTTGGCAATTTTCGCAACTCTAACACAAAGAATTGGCAATTTCTTGCGACGCTAACACAACGCGTTGTTAATTTCGTCTCGCAACTCTAAGGAAAATCGCGAATGCCTGCACTGCGGAGGGTTGCAGCTGCAGCATGGGCTCTGAAAGACGAACGAAGCTATTGCAACGCGATTATGTCGTCGCGACGCTAATTCAATGAACAGAGATGCAATAGCGAATGGACTTTAATGATCTTCGAAATCTTCTAACTTAAAACGCGATCGTATTTATTCGCAACGCTATCTTTAACGCTTCTTGCATATCGAACCTAATGAAATCGCGATTATTTCATTCGCGACGATATACTTTGAATAATCAATTTCAATGCTAATGATAATCGCAATGGTTTTATTCGCTACGCTAATTTTGATCTCTGTTGAAAATGAAGCGAAACAATGCGAGATTCTTTCGCAACGCTATTGCAAGTCGCGGATGTGCCCATCTGCGCTGATCGTTGGGGCGGAAAAGCCAGCCCAAATACTACTACTACTACTACTATTACTACTGCAGCAAGTACAGTGACCAGTTAACAATACATATACATAATAATATACATGATAATATACACAATAATTTTTGTCTTACAATAGTATTAACCTGAAAATAAAGAATCTGAAAATAAAGGACCTGACAATCGTAGCTAAAATGGGGTTATTAGTTTCAAATTATTCTTCAAAATCAATTTGTTTCGACGAATGCGTGCGAATTTAATTACTCGATAATTAAATTCAAACGGGTAACGCAAATCATCGAAAAGAAAACATCCTAACTACATATGCGATAGAATTCGCAATAAGTATGTGGTCACTGTACTCGAAAAATTGAGGAAACTACTGGTAAAATAAGAGCATGCGACTTACATTTCGATGCGATGTTGGGTCTGGAATTTGTAGTAGGAAGAAGTAAATGGAAGTAGGAGCGGAGTAGCAATAGCAGCAGCAAAGACAGCAGTAGGAGAGAGGAACACACATCTCAGACTTTAATCCAAAATATTAATTTCCATTTGGACAGGATTTGGAAATTATTGGAAACCACCTGGAAATTCGCGTTGATATTAGAGATACGATTTTGCCAAACAACTGTTAATAATAATTTTACCGAATGTTAAATAAATTTAGATTCGAATTAAATAGAAAATTAATTAACTTCGATTATAGAAGGAAGCAGAGCGAATTTCTATTAACACTAAACTTTCCGAACAATAAAATTGATTGTGCACTGCCTGACACGAGTGAAAAAATCCAATTTACTTAGATTTTGTACATTTTCTGTTATATTCTGTTATAGTAGTCGTTCCAACAATTAATTAAGTAATTTAACGCAATAATTTTCCTTGAAAATTATATTATATCTTAATTCTTAACAATTTAATTTATAATATCACTTTTGCAGGAGCTTTCCTGATATGCAACTGATTTTTCCACTAAACGAGTAACGACTAATCGAGCAATGACTTTGAGTCGAGCGAGCAAACAAAGGACAAACGGATTTAACAAAAGACAAAGAAATTTAACCTTGCCTTTGACGATCAACGGCGATCGATAATTTCGATAATTTCCAATTATTTAATATTCGCGATAATTAATTTTGTAATAATGCTATCCGGTGCCCGAAAAATTATTTCATCGCTTAAATTGTTTATGAAAAGAACCAACGAGACTTGCACAAATCGGTCGGTGAGATAATAAATTTTTATTTTCCTTTAAAATTATATTACATTTTAATTCTTAACAATTTAATTTATTGTAATTACACTTTTAGAAGAGCTTTCCTGAAACGTGATTAATTTCACGCATTAATTTTCCTTTACAATTATATTACATCTTAATTCTTAACAATTTAATTCATTATAACTTTACGCACTAAGTTTCCTTTAAACTTATATTATATCTTAATTCCTAATAATATAATATATTATAACTTCACGCGCTAATTTTCCTTTAAAATTATATTATATCTTAATTCTTAACAAAGAATTCTTATTGCAAATGGTATTATTAAATAATCCCGTGGCTATTTCGTTGTAACATTTAGTAGCGGAAGTAATTAATAACGTCGATCATACGAAGTAATTTTTAAAGCACGAATTTATCGAAGAATCGTTACATCAAAAATATTCTATCGATGCATTTATTATTTCTAGCTGTTTTAATAATAATTTAGAGATAGTAGGTTTTGGAAACTACTCTATTTTTTAAGCCGTGTTCATTATATTATAATCCCCTATCGTTATTCGTATCCTAAACCATAATCGTGATTGTATAATCGTAAATTGCCTTACGACGTTCGTCGCGTTCTGTTGTGTTCTGTCGCGTTCCCTACGAGTGCGTCCTTTCGAATTTATGGGTTTCGTTCAACTAGTGCCCGACGTCAGCCGATCGTCCTAGCCTGCGCACGATGCCAGCCAATGTGGCTGGCATGACGTCGCGCATGACGTCAGCCGAGCGTTCAGCAGCCGCCGGTGAAAGCCGATCATCCTAGCCAGCGGCCGACGCCAGCCGATCGCAATTCGCAATGTTTAGATCGCGACACTCACGTACGCACGCACACGTACATCGTGTGGGGTAAACGCCCGGGAGCTGCGAAACCGATCGACTACGTAATTTCGAAGGTCGCTCCGAAAGCGATTCTAACACAACGCGTTGGCAATTTCTCGCCACGCTAACACAACGCGTTGTTTATCTCGTCTTGCAACTCTATAGAAAATCGCGAATGCCTGAGCACTACGTTTCCTTTATAAAATTATATTACATCTCAATTCTTAAAAATTTAATTTATTATAATTTTATGCACTAAGTTTCCTTTAAACTTATATAATATCTTAATTCTTAACAAAGGATTCTTATTGCAAATGGTATTATTAAATAATCCTGTGGCTATTTCGTTGTAACATTTAGTAGCGGAAGTAATTAATAACGTCGAACATACGAAGTAATTTTTAAAGCACGAATTTATCGAAGAATCGTTACATCAAAAATATTCTCTCGACGCATTTATTATTTCTAGCTGTTTTAATAATAATTTAGAGATAGTAGGTTTTGGAAACTACTCTATTTTTTAAGCCGTGTTCATTATATTATAATCCCCTATCGTTATTCGTATCTGAAACCGTAATCGTGATTGTATAATCGTAAATTGCCTTACGACGTACGTCACGTTCTGTCGTGTTCTGTCGCGTTCCCTGCGAGTGCGTCCTTTCGAATTGGTGGGTTTCGTTCAACTAGTGCCCGACGTCCGCCGATCGTGCTAGCAGCCCCCGACGCCAGCCGATCGTCTCAGCCTGCGCACAATGCCAGCCAATGAGGCTGGCATGACGTCAGCGCATGACGTCGCCGACCGTTCAGCAGCCGCCGGCGACAGCCGATCGTCCTAGCCAGCGGCCGACGCCAGCCGATCGTCTTAACATCATCGCAATTCGTAATGTTTAGATCGCGACACTCACGTACGCACGCACACGTACATCGAAAGCGATTCTAACACAACGCGTTGGCAATTTCTCGCCACGCTAACACAGCGCATTGGCAATTTCTCGCCACGCTAACACAACGCGTTGTTAATTTTATCCCGCAACTCTAAAGAAAATCGCGAATGCCTGAGCACTAAGTTTCCTTTATAATTATATTACATCTTAATTCTTAAAAATTTAATTTACTATAATCACAATATTGGAAGAGCTTACTTGAAATACGACTGATTTCCCCACTAGTCAAGTTCCGATTAATTGAGCAACGACTTTGAGCCGAGCGAGCACGTAGAGTACCCCCACCACCGACTTTGCTGATCGACGATCGCGCGATCGACCACGATCGATAACATCGATAACTTCGATTATTTCCAATGGTTTAATATTTGCGGTAATTTATTTTGCAATAATGCTATCCGGTGCCCGGAAAATTATTTCATCACTTAAATTGTTCGTGAAAAGTACCAACGAGGTTTAATTAACATGAGAACAATGGTTGCACAAATCGGTCGATGAGTTATTAAAGTTTTATTTTCCTTTAAAATTATATTACATTTTAATTTTTAACAATTTAATTTATTATAATTTCACGCAGTAAGATTTCTTTGAAATTATATTATATCTTAATTCTTAACAATCTAATTTATTATAATAACACTTTTAGAAGAGCTTCCCTGAAACGCGATTAATTTCACGTACTAAGTTTCCTTTAAAATTATATTACATCTTAATTCTTAACAATTTTATTTATTATAATTTCACGCACTAATTTTCCTTTAAAATTATATTATATCTTAATTCTTAACAATTTAATTTATTATAATAGCACTTTTGGAAGAGCTTTCTTGAAACACGACTGATTCCCACATTAGACAAGTTCCGACTAATTAGGCAATGACTTTGAGACAAGCGAGCACGAGATATACCCCCACCTCTGACTTTGACGATCGACGACCGCACGATCAACGGCGATCGATAATTTCGACAATTTCGATTATTTCCATTTATTTAATATTCGCGATAATTTATTTTGCAATAATGCTATCCGGTGCCCGAGAAATTATTTCATCGCTTAGTTTGTTCATGAAAAGTACCAACGAGGTTCAATTAACAAGAGGCTTGCACAAATCAATCGAAAAGTTATTATATCAAATTGCTTTCGTTAATTTATTTATTATTTCTCTCTTCTTAATATTTGCAATAATTCTGCTTGTTAGAAGTATGTTTAAGAAGCACGCTGGCTATTTTGCCATTTAATTTGCTCGCGAAGATAATTGATAGAGTCAGGAATATGAAGTAATTTCTCGAGCACGAGTGTTTCGTGAAATTGTTGCAGTTGACGAGTTTCGTTAACAAATTAATTGCTTTTCGATGTTTAATATTAACGACAATTCTTCTTGCTAATGTTATTATTAAGTAATCCCGTGGCTATTTCGTCGTATCATTTTGTGACGGAACACACAACGCGTTGGCAATTCTTGCGACGCTAACACAACCGTTGGTCATTTCGTCTCGCAACTCTAAGGAAAATCGCGAACCCCATGCAGCATGGCGTTTAAAAAACGAACGTAGCTACTGCAACGCGATTTTCTCGCAATGCTAACTTTGAAATTAAATCGAAGACAAGCCGCGATATTCAGTTTTCGAAACGCTATAATGCAAATCGGAGCTGATTGTTGACCATAGTTGCAGCTGCAACATGGACGTCTGACAAGTCTAATGAAGCTATTGCAACGCGATTCATTCGTCGCAACGCTAATTTAACGAACAGAAATCCTAAAGATTACTTCAATTTCCAAAAAGAACAAATCTGCAAATTTTGAAAGACCTAAGAAAATTGGCAAATGAAACCGCGAACAATTTGCAAGGTTATCTTTAGTCTCCTTAGCCTTCTCTTATAACTACTCGACACTGCAATTCAAATAAGAATTGCGACTATTTCGCTCGCAAAGCTAATTTCAATTTCTGTTCATAATTAACTATAGCAATGCGTGATCAATTCGCAAAACTATAGCAAAATGCGGATATGTCCATCCGAACTGTTGCAGCATGGGCGCCTGAAAAGTCGGAAGGTATACTATTGCAACGCGATTGTGTTGTCGTAACGCTAATTCAATGAACAGAGATGTAAAAGTGACTGGACTTTAATGATCTTCAAAATTTTCTAACTTGAAACGCGATCGTACTTATTCGCACTATCTTTGACGCTTCTTGCATATCGAACCAAATCGCGATTATTTCATTCGCGACGATATACTTTGAATAATTAATTTCAATGCTAATGATAATCGCGATGGCTTTATTCGCTACGTTAATTTTGATCTCTGTTGAAAATGAAGCGAAACAACGCAAGATTATTTTGCAACGCTATTGCAAGTCGCGGATGTGCCCATCTGCGTTGATCGTTGGGGCGGCAAAGTCTGCCCAAATACTACTACTACTACTATTAATACTGCAGCGAGTACAGTGGCCAGTTAACAATACATATACATAATAATATACATGATAATATACACCATAAGTTTTATCTTACGATAGTATTAACCTGAAAATAAAGAATCTGAAAATAAAGAACCTGAAAATCCTAGTTAAAATGGGGTTATTAGTTTCGAATTATTCTTCAAAATTAATCTGTTTCGATGACTACGCGTGAATTTAATTGCTCGAGAAGTAACGGCAATAGCAATGGCAAAAAAGTAATGGAAGTAACGATGATAGAGGTATTGGCGAGGGTAACGGCAATAGTAATGTCAAAAATTTAATGGAAGTAACAATGACAGAAGTATTGGCAAGGGTAACGGCAATTGAATTCGAACGGAAAACGCAAGTCATTGAAAAGAATACATCCTAACTAAATATACAATAGAATTCGCAACAAGTATGTGGTCACTGTACTCGAAAAAATTGAGAGAACTACTGGTCAAATAAGATCGACTTACATTTCGATGCGATGTTGGTCCTGGAATTTGTAGTAGGAAGAAGTAGAAGAGAGTAGCAGCGTAGAGAGAGTAGCATCATCAAGAAGTGTCCAAGATTCCATAGCACACGCATTTAAGATTTTAATCGAAAATATTAATTTCCATTCGCGGAAAAGATTTAGAAATTATCGGAAACCATTTGGAAATTCGCGTTGAAATTAGAGATACGATTTTGACAAATAACTATTAATAATTTTACCGAATGTTAAGTAAATTTAGATTCGAATTAGATAGAAAATTAATTAACATTGATTTTAGAAGGAAGCAGAACGAATTTCGATTAACAATAAACTTTCCGAAAAATAAAATTTATTGTGCACTGCCTGACACGTGTGAAAATATCCAATTTACTTCGATTCTGTACACTTTCTGTTATATTCTATTATAGTAGTTGTTCCAACAATTAATTAAGTAATTTAACGCAATAACGTTCCTTGAAAATTATATTATATCTTTATTCTTAACAATTTAATTTATAATAATATCACTTTTGCAAGAGCTTTCCTCAAATGCAACTGATTCTTCCACTAAACGAGTAACGACTAATCGAGCAATGACATTGAGCCGAGCGAGCACGAAGGGTACACCCCCCACCCCAATGACTTTGACGATCGACATTATGGGAAGAGCTGTCTTGAAACACGTCTGATTCCACCATTAGTCAAGTCCCGACTGATTGAGCTTCGACATTCAGCCGAGCGAGCACGAAGGGTACACCCCCCACCCCAATGACTTTGACGATCGACATTATTGGAAGAGCTGTCTTGAAACACGTCTGATTCCACCATTAGTCAAGTCCCGACTGATTGAGCTTCGACATACAGCCGAGCGAGCACGAAGGGTACACCCCCCCCCCGCCCCCAAATGACTTTGACGATCGACATTATGGGAAGAGCTGTCTTGAAACACGTCTGATTCCACCATTAGTCAAGTCCCGACTGATTGAGCTTCGACATTCAGCCGAGCGTGCACGAAGGGTACACCCCCCACCCCAATGACTTTGACGATCGACATTATTGGAAGAGCTGTCTTGAAACACGTCTGATTCCACCATTAGTCAAGTCCCGACTGATTGAGCTTTGACATCCAGCCGAGCGAGCACGAAGGGTACACCCCCGACCCCCCCCCCAAATGACTTTGACGATCGACATTATTGGAAGAGCTGTCTTGAAACACGTCTGATTTCACCATTAGTCAAGTCCCAACTGATTGAGCTTTGACATTCGGCCGAGCGAGCACGAAGGGTACACCCCCCCCCCCCCCGCCCCAATGACTTTGACGATCGACATTATTGGAAGAGCTGTCTTGAAACACGTCTGATTCCACCATTAGTCAAGTCCCGACTGATTGAGCTTTGACATTCGGCCGAGCGAGCACGAAGGGTACACCCCCCCCCCCCCGCCCCAATGACTTTGACGATCGACATTATTGGAAGAGCTGTCTTGAAACACGTCTGATTCCACCATTAGTCAAGTCCCGACTGATTGAGCTTTGACATTCGGCCGAGCGAGCACGAAGGGTACACCCCCCCCCCCCAATGACTTTGACGATCGACATTATTGGAAGAGCTGTCTTGAAACACGTCTGATTCCACCATTAGTCAAGTCCCGACTGATTGAGCTTCGACATTCAGCCGAGCGAGCACGAAGGGTACACCCCCCACCCCAATGACTTTGACGATCGACATTATTGGAAGAGCTGTCTTGAAACACGTCTGATTCCACCATTAGTCAAGTCCCGACTGATTGAGCTTTGACATCCAGCCGAGCGAGCACGAAGGGTACACCCCCGACCCCCCCCCCCCAAATGACTTTGACGATCGACATTATTGGAAGAGCTGTCTTGAAACACGTCTGATTTCACCATTAGTCAAGTCCCGACTGATTGAGCTTTGACATTCGGCCGAGCGAGCACGAAGGGTACACCCCCCCCCCCCCCGCCCCAATGACTTTGACGATCGACATTATTGGAAGAGCTGTCTTGAAACACGTCTGATTCCACCATTAGTCAAGTCCCGACTGATTGAGCTTTGACATTCGGCCGAGCGAGCACGAAGGGTACACCCCCCCCCCCCCCAATGACTTTGACGATCGACATTATTGGAAGAGCTGTCTTGAAACACGTCTGATTCCACCATTAGTCAAGTCCCGACTAATTGAGCTTTGACTTTGAGCCGAGCGAGCACGAAGGGTACACCCCCCCCACCCCCCAATAACATTGACGATCGACGATCGCGCGATCGACGGCGGTGACAGTGCAGTGTAAGTGAACTTCGCAAATAACCATACCAGAGGTTCCGCCGACAGTATCCCTCGAATGTTGCGGTCATTGACCTGGGATCAGCTGTTCGTTGTACGAGGTCAGTACGTACGAGTCAGCAAATGCAACCTCAACTAAATGGGTGAGTTTCTTATCGATAATATTTTTCATATTTTTCTAAAAAACAAATCCTTTACGTACCTTAACGCGATTATTTATTATTAAATCAGCTTTGCGAATCATTCGTTGAATTCTGTTCGTACACGGAATTATTTAAATTAAAATATCATTTACGAACTTTGTTAATCTTCACTGTACACCTTGCATAAAAATTTCATATGGTACACATAAGGTGTCATGCACACCAGAAAATTAAAACGGCTGTCACGGTTAAACTACATATTATTTCGGGTCCGAAAAATTAGTAAATATTCTTCAGACGTTCTAAAGTAAAGGAGAACAGCGTTTTTCTTAAAAATATCACTGTTATGTAGTAAAAAAAATCCGGAAAGTTCTCGTCTTGTGACTTGTTCAATACTTCGAACGCGGTTCGAGTCCGTCCCGACCTTCTGTCAAAGCGTCGTGCTGCGGACTCTCTCGCGGACCCTCTCCCTCGCACCGTCACCTCTCATTGGCCAGTGTTTTTCGTTAATAACTCGTAAACAAAGCCCCAGATTGCATTTTCGCAGAGGAAAAAGTTACTTCAAATGACTTCAGCTACCCCTCATTTTCGGCTGTTAAAATAATTGTGGGACACCCTGTATACTAATAAGTTAAAAATGCACTGCTTTGCATAAAATCTGCAGTCTAGTTATTATCCAAGATGAAATAAAAATACTTCATAAATAATTTAAATATATATTACTAAACTGCGGATTTTATGCAGCTACCGAAAGAATGAGTAGGTGAAACACAAAGCAGTGCAGAGATTAAATGACTTTCAGAATACTGTGGATTGTATGCATTTATGAGAAAAATGAGTAGATGAAATGCAAAACATAAATATACATTTAAAAAGAATTTGAAGATATTATTTCATTATTCTGAACTAACAATAAGACAAATAATTCGCTAGCTAATTTAGCTTCGTAATATACTATTCTACGCAACGGTAGATTGCATCTGCAAATATTATTAATTGTTGACGAATAGTAATGATTATAAATGTTAAATTGGCAAGCTGGGTGCGCGGTAATTCTATTCTGTTATTATAGTTCTAGACCTACGGTCCATTCCATAAATATTTCAAAGGGAGGCATGGACATTATAAATAACTAAGGAACTTATTACTGGACTGCGGATTTCACGCATTTACGAGGAAAACGAGTAGATCAAATACAAAACAGTGAAAATATTTAAAGAATTTGAAAATAGTGACGCATTATTTCCAACGGAATAAAATAATTCAATACATTCTATAACTTACAATTGATGCAAACAATTTTTATTTTGCATAAAAATTTGGAGTCCAATTATTTCTAGTTCATAGCATAAAATAGTATAATATTATAATATATAACAGATATGTAAAATAATGATAGTATAATATAAAAATACTAATGAAAATTATATCTGTTTAATGACAAAACATTTTTATTTTGTGAAGTTTTAGCTAATAAAAAAAACTTATCCACGACATTATAAGACCTTTTCTCGAAGCCGTTCGGTTCTAGTAATATACGATACCTTTTATTATATTCTACTATGATGCAGTAGAATATCCCAGCGGAACCTTAATTATATGAATGCTGCGCCAAGAATATCTTGTACTTCCCGACTTATTTAATTACTACTTCCAACGAACGCAAATGGAAATTCTCCAACAATCTCCACATTACTTATTACTCAAGGAAATTATCGAGAAATATATTCCACATAAAAGAAAAGAAAGACGCAATATTTGATTATAACTATTGTAGCATCAGTATGAACTATAAATTGTTCTAACAAACTTCTGAAAAATAGTTTTAATTCTTTATGTTCGCCACACATTTTCATAATTATATATATCGTCAATCTAACAACTCCAAAAGTTCCATAAAGTTAAGATAATTAATTAATTATGTAATCAAAATAGAGAAGTCGAGATGTATCTAATTTTTGGACTGTTAATCTAACAGTAACAAATGTTCCATGAAATTAAAGTAATCTCTTCAATGAAATTAAAATTCAAAACAAGATGCTTCTTTGACCGTCAATCAAAGAAACCAAAAGTTCCATAAGATTAGGATAATTTACTGAATGTAATCAAAATTGAATATCAAAATGCACTTCACTATCAATTGTCCTTCTATTAAGTCGTTAAATTTGAATATATACTCTGTAATTTTACGATTGTAAATGAAAGAATATGTATTGAAAGTGACGGGAGGCTTGATCGATGTTTAACGTTCTAAAAAATAACGGTTTACTCGAGGCTCCTCCCTTAAAAGGCGAACAACCGAACCCATGGAACCGTTAAGATAATTGAAATAGTCAGAAGTGGTCGAGGAAAGAAGACGATTAAGAGCAACAATCGGCAAGATTTCCGCCATTAATACGGAAGACGCCGAGGGACAACATAAAATCCTCATCCCCGATCTGAACGCAGGACAAGATTGCTTCCATTACGCAGGATGGAGGGAGGATAAAGGTGAATCGACTGCCGAATGAATGAACACGCCGATCCTGTCGCGCAAGAATAGGACAATCTCGATGGCGGAGCAATCTTGATAAAGCAAAAGCTGCTTCGCGTGTTTCTGTCGAATAGAAGAACGCTGCCGTTGTGGAAGGGCGGGGTTGGGGCGACGGGGAATGGTTGCTCTAAGGATTCCAGAATCCGAGGATGCGAACAGAGATAGAAATACAAATGTTGTTTCTGCGTCTACGTGCCTTTTCAAATCCGCTGCTTCGAGCATATCCGAGTTTCTTACCTGGCCACTGTTACGAAATGAAACGTCGCGAGCACGGAACGCCGCGCCGCGCCGCAAGATTTTGCGTATCTACCCTTCACAAAACGGGGAATTTAATTTATTTTTCCAGGTAAGCACATGGATACCTGGCTTTCACGGATTCCGACTAAATCTGTGCAAAAAGAACGAACCCGGGTCTCAAAGGACCGGCTCACGCAAAAATCAAATACGTAGTAGAAACGAGATCCCATTTTTAAACGGCGTTTCGTCTGCAATTTCGCCGGCAGCTTCATCTGCAGCTTCAACCTGCGGTTTCAAGTTGCAGTTCATCCACAGTTTTTATACAGATCGACTATCTTTCTGAGGCATTTTAGCGCTTCCAGTGCGAATGGCGACATTGCGACGACGCACAGTGATGCGATCTTATGGGCGTTCGGGACAATAATCATAACTTCTAAACTAATTAATTTTCGACCCAAGTACATTAATAATTTTTGAAAGGGAATACAAAGATGAATCGATATGTACATAAATAGTATACAGTTATATTAAAAAAATTGTAACGATTTTGTTTTTTTTTTGTTGAATAGACAAGTCTTTTATCAACATTTAGTATTGCAATTTTTTAGGAACTGTGTACTGACTAATCTTTACTTGAAACATTTTTTATTAAGAATTACTAGGTGTCAGGTAACACACATTATTATTGTTCAGGTAACACACAAATTATTGTTCGTGCTTCGTTTCAAATGTCCAATTGTAACAGCAAGTATTTCGATGTTTAAATTTACGATGTTTAAATTTTTAATTTTCAATTTTCGATGTTTGTTTGATTTGTTGCAATCATTCGCATCCGTGTAAGTCTCCTGTTACTTCCTTTTATGCATGTATATGTCCAAGTACTTGCTTTACAAAGATCGTCCCCTATCGGGGCGGAGCTTACACGACATGGCTCATACTTTATCGACAGCTTCTCAATCAGAAAATCACAATCTTGTCGAGCATGTGTAACGGAACCCTAAGGAGGCGTGGAAAAAATGTGGTATCCATCAATGAAGAAGCTTTTTTCTATTAGGGGGAATAAAAACTGTGTGAGCTGAATTCGTTAAAGTGAAAGTAAGTTTCAGAGTTTCTTGATTCATCTTTATTCATCTTTTTTTACAACAATGACTTCAAGTTAAACAGAAGCTTCAAAAGAAAAGCTTTAAACTTTAAAAGAATTTAAGAATATTTTAATATTATGTATAACTTATTATAATGATTAAACAAAAAATGATATTTTTAGCGGATTTATGTTCCTTACAATTAATTTAGACAATTTTGATTTTGCGTAAAGATCCACGGTCTATTGATCGACAAGTTGTCAGTTTTGGTATTTCTTGATTGCTCAACAAGTTGCGTCTATGGAAATTAGTATCTCTTTAAGGATCTGCAATAAAACCTACATTCTCTATTTTACTTCCGATTATTATTAAAAATCTTTTAACAATATTATAATTTAACTTTGTGTTTGTCATTTCAAGATTTTAATGTTATTATGTATCATATTAATTGCGACAACCTCTGATCATCCATTTGACCTAGAAATTAAGATCATGACCAATAATATTATCTTTTAATTTTACAAACTTAATATTGAGAACAATTATTTTATTTTATTTTTCTAATATATTAACTTTATTATATCAAAAATGGCGAGATGTTGCACGAAAAAACTCATAAATTTTCTTGAATCAATCAAATAGAATATGAAGAATGGATAATGTAGAAAACCGAAAATATTCATGTCAATTCTCAATATATGTATTAAATATATTCTTGGGTAGTCGCGTATTACACTTACATCACTTTGTGCACTTACATTACCTGCTTTGACATCCTTTGTCCTTTGAGCAGCGGCCATAGTTCATGTTATTAAAGCTCTACTTTAGCCACTGTAACGTAATCACAAATTTCATCAAAATGAAATTCCGTTCATTCCTAAAAATATGCGATCACTAAAAATTAATAACTGTGCAATAATTTGTATTATTGTTAGTTACTTGTAAGAGGATTTGATCATTTTTTCTCCAGCAAACATTTACTTGTTGCAGATTAGAAACGCGTAAATTCAATACACTTCGAAATTCGACATAGCGGTACAAAAATTAATTAAAACTAGATCTCCGAGAAATATTTGAATTTTTGTGCGCATACTATGTGCAGGTATTATCAACTATACCTGACATCGATCTAATATTTTTAGGATTGGAGAAATCAATACTAAAGCTGTTATCTAAGATGTATATAGAAAAGTAAGCAAACCTCGTACAACGAGGATAAACCGAGTAAGTTCTATTTAACGCATTTTTTGAAACGAACTATAGTTCAGGAGGTAATTGAGTTCAAATGGGACAACTCGTATAATAAAATACACAATATACAAAATATAATATATCGTATGATTCAAACTCTATAATACTTTTTCCTTCTCGTCCCTGTTACCTATTTTATACGCTTTTAATTGTTTGTGCTATACAATGGTTATTATCACATACTTTTCGATTTCTTTCTCATTCTTTTATTCAGAAAAATAGATTCTTTATTCCTTTTTGTTATGTTTCTGCAGGCTTCGACCTCATGGTGTTCTCGCGGTTGCCAAAGCACAATGTGCAAACCAAAAAAAGTTTACTCTCCCTAGAAATCCAGAAACGTTCCCTCCCGAAGTAATGACCACAAACGAAAATTCGAATGAAGATCTCGGTCTACACATTACCGAGCAGCCAAGCCGATTCCCGAATAATTCAGTGAGTGACTGTAAAGTGCCGCTGCGGCAACCAGCGCGCAGCGACGCCAGAAGAAAATTCATGTTTGAGCAACTCCTTATGGAAAGCGAGGAAAGTCGCTCCGGGGAAGGAGCGTAATTAAAATGCCGATAAAAGCCACGCTTTATTTTGTTCCCTTTCTCTCGATTCGACGAAATGCGATTTATCTGGAACTTTGCTGAAAGTGCTCGACCCCCCCTCTCTCTCTCTCTCTCTCTGACTCATCCACACACACACACACACACACACACACACACGCTCTCTCTCTCACTTTCTCTCACGCTCAAACTCTCACTCTTTCTCTCTTTCAATCTTTCATTGTCACTCCCTCCCTCTTTCTTTCTTTTGCACTTCTACTCTCTCTCTTTCTCTCTCTATCGCTCTCTTTCTCACTATTTTACTGTCTCTTTTTCTCTCTTTTTGCCTCTCTCTATGTCTCACTCTCGCTCTCTTCTTCGCTATTTTACTATTTCTTTCTCTCTCTTCTTGTCTATTTCTGTTTCTCTCTCTCTCTTTCTCACTCTTTTACCGTCTCTTCCTCTCTCTCTCTTTTTGTCTCTGTCACTTTCTGCATCTCTTTCCCTCTCTTTCCATCTCCCTCTGTTTCTCTATCTCCCTTTCTTCTTCGCTCCTTCACCGCCTCCTTCTGTTTCTTTCTCTCTCTCCTTTTCGTCTCTCTCTCCCGTTTCCCTCGCTCTCTGTCCATCGGCTCACACCAACGACGTTCCCTCACAGAAAACCAGCACCACCGTGGACGTATTGGTGAATAGTGACGGCGGAGGTTTCTACGTAGTATGCACTACGGAAAGTCCTTAAATAATCCGCTTACCTTGCGATTGTTGCCAAATCGGGTAGGGACGACGGGATGAAGCGGAACGAGGGCGGATCGGGCAGAGACCACCGGCTCTCGTTCCAATGGAAATCCAAAGTTTGTATAATTGCCGCTGCAAAAGAAAATACGATGAGCTACGTAGCAAGGACCCGCCGGAAGGCAAGTTAATTAGACCGGTTAAAGATTATATTCCGCGGGATGTCTGCTCGTCCAGAATTATCCGCGATTAGAAGGCTCCGCGGAGTTGCTATCGATACTGCGGCGGAAACGAACAGCAGATGCTGTCTGATAATCTTCGTACTCCAATTAGACATACAGTTGGCGTCGAAAGTATTCGTATTTCTTTTTAAATGCAATAACTTCTTTAAAACTGGACGAAACGACTTGCATTATCTTTTTTCAGATGTCAAAGATCGACTAGACAATGTCTAAAATATTGGTATCGTATATTACGATTAGTTGCAGCGACGAAAGAAGAGGAAAACACACTTGAAATGTTATAACAGAATTAGAGTGTTAATGTTAACTAGAAACATAAAAAGCAATAATTCAGAAGTTAACAGTTTACAGCTAAATTACAATTAAATTACAGTTGAATTACAGTTGAATTATTGTTAAATTACAGTTAAATTACAGTTGAATTACAGTTCACTTACAGTTCACTTACAGTTTAATTACAGTTCAATTACAGTTCAATTGCAGTTAAAACTGTAGTCAAATTACACTTAAATTACAGTTCAATTACAGTTCAATTTCAATTAAATTACAGTTTAGTTACAGTTAAAATAGAGTTAAATTCAAGCCCCCGATGAAGGAAATATATTCTTGAAAATGTTACCGATTTAAAAATCATTAAATACGTTGAAAAATTTTTTTTCTTGACAGGTCTTCGCATAGATTTAAAAATTGAAATCTCCCCTTTACAACGAGCCCCGAAACTTTACCGTACAATTTTTTTTAGTCACTTTATTGAACTTCGAACGAAACGTGTACTTTACAGTTATACAAGATGAATGAGGGTTTTGATTGACCGAACTTGTTGCCCGTTTCTGTTCCGTAAAACGACTGAAAAAAATCGTACACCAAGTTTTGAGGGATCGTTGCAAAGGGGAAGCTACAATCTTTAAATCTGTGATAGATGTAACCGCGATCAAAATTTTCCAAAGTTTCTACGGTCGCTTCAATCACTAGTAATTTTTTAAAAAATCACGCTTTCAGTCTCCTACCCACTACATCGAGCAAAAATATTTTAGAAAACGATGACGAATGGTAGAAAAAAGTAGGGACTTCAAGCTTTAAAACGAACAAACGTTTATTATTATACGATTGTTTTTCACAAAATTACATCATTTCGAAATATCGATTGATTTTTCTGGGGTAAAGGATATTTTCTACTATATCAACGAAAACATTAATTTTATCTTTTTATAATCTTTTCATTTTCGATTTTTATTTTATTTTCTACTTTTTGTAACATTGGTAATTTTATAAAAATTTCTATTATTTTCTTTTCATTTATCGTATTTTCTAAATTATTATTGCAATGTAAACAATGTATCATATGCTCCACTATGATATATATTTTCCATTTAATAATATCACACTCAAATGTTAACGATATGTAAAGTTTCTTAACTTTACGTTTTCAATAACTGCAAAAACAGCTAGAAATAAATTTTTTCAGGTACGTTAAATAAGCATCGTTAGCTCCGCGCAGAACATCAATTACCAATGGGAACGCGAATTTCGAACTTTATTCTGCGGAATGATTTTTTCCATTGCTTGTACGAGTACAATGTTTAGTAAATTTACACGCTGATCGATATAGCTCTGCTACGATTTGAGTGTTCAAAAATGAATGGTCAATATTTCGCGATGATCTCGATAGAAGGTTCATATGCGAATTTCGCTGTGCCGTGAACAATTAATCGTTTCGTGTTTTTAATAACAGAAATTGGAAAAATTGAATACGGCTGTATGTTGCATACAATGGTGCGTATACGTGCGACGTTGGATAATGAATTGACAATGTCAGTGTGCCTGGCCATTGTTATCATTATGCTACGCGGTTGTAGCGTGGACGGTTCACGATGTTACACGATTGTAACTTTCGGTTCCCGTTTATACGCAATGAAAATAATCTACGCTATCTACAGTAGCGGTCATAAAAAGACGATGAATTTTGATATCAGTTATCATTTACATTGTAAAACTGCTAAAGTTAAAGTAAATATTGCTTATAATAACTAGATACAGAATGATTGAAAATTGAAAGAGTGATTTTGAATATACAGGATGTCCCAGATTTTTCAGGCAAACCGTATCAGCATATTCTACTCGAGAGAATAAGAAAAAAATATTATATGAACATAGACTCAAAAATACTTTACTAAAAAATTTCTTAAAAATATGACTGGAATTTCTTTTATATATTTTTGATAGATGTCGATGCTGTATTTTCAAAAAAGAACATTTCGAAATAGTGCCAACATATGTACATTGGTAAATATTCCCAACCAGTCCGTTCTTATTTCGTATTTTTCTTCTAATTTTTTAATGAAGAATTTTTGTTAATTTTTGAATGTTTATATGCCATTTTTTTTCTTATTTTCGCTCGTAGGATATGCTAACACTGTATTGGCCGAAAAAACTTGGAGCACCCTGTATGTATGAAACAGAACGAATAGAAACAGATTTAAGTACGCACTTTAAGAAATATTAATTAGTGAGGATAGAAACTAGCACAGTGCTGAATAAAATATTGTTTTCCATACTAAATGTGGATTTCAAAAATTTACAATTTCCAGTAAAAGATATCTTAATAAGTTATTCTGGTAACCATCACTGATTTCGTTCAAAATTATATCATTGAACTAGTTTTTGTCAATTGATTGAAATCATTCCAGCTATACACAATTCTTTATTCTCCATTCGAATAAATTATCCGAACAGAGATTTTAAAATTATTCGAATAACAATGCGAACAATCATTGATTGATTTTTACTTTTACCTAATTTTGCAAGAATATATCCATTGCGAATACATTTCACAATGCCCATATATTCGGAATCGGCTCAATTTTCGCCAATCAGCTGATCATATTACATGCATATTTACTTCTTGATATTCTTACAACGACGACAATTTCCGATGCTACGTTCGAAGAACGGCGAACTCTAAAAATTAACAGGGAATAAATTAATCAATAAATTATTAAACAAACACTATATTCTATCGTTTACATTCAAATCGATTATATTCTAAATGAATTCTCGTACGACTAAATACTTATCCGATTAACGATTAATTCCTCCTTACTCGAATAAAATCTTAATCGAGAATACATTTTCTGATTCGGATCAATAGTTAGCTAGATAAATTCTTATTCGGCTAAACTGTTATCCAGATATATTCTGATTCGATTGGATACCAATGCGATGGCGTGGAATAAAATTTGACTCGTTAGTCTCGATCTCCTGTCCGAGTAAAATGTTGTTCAACTCTGCTCGAAAGTACGGCGTAGAACTGGCGTTACTGCTTGAAAGTGGATTGACGTGCCCTGAACGACCACGAAATTGAATTTCGATCTGACGTCTGTTGTTTCGCGACTGCTATTTCTTATCCGCAGATATTAATAGGGGAAGGACACGGCAGACAGCCGGGCAATTATGGTTCATTCAACATTTGTCACGTGCCACGATGCGTGGCATGATTTATGACGATCTTCAGCCGCGTCCCGTTTCGGTTACATCTCGGCAATATGTCGGTATCAATGGTGTGCCGGTTGCGCGAAAGCGATGACAACGTTTAGGCGGAGAAGACAAATCGCGTCACGCGAGAACAATGATCGTAATTATAGCGATCGCTGTATCATGCTCGTAAATGTGACGCAACTGGTACGCATGCCAAACAATAGCGAACGCATTTACGTTGATGTCTTTATCCATTGTCGTCGATAACTAACATTTTCTACCGTTCAATAAGCTCGAACGCAAACAGAGGCGGAAACGCAAAGCTGTTTCGTGTGTATCGAGTTTTTATTAACCCGAGAAAGATAACCTACGTCGCAGAGGCGCCTGCGAAGACTGTTGATTTTTGTTAATTTTTCATAGAGGTCTAGTGATTTAAGTTTAAAATTACTTAAAATATAAAAAAATATAATATAAATGCATTTTATTTTTACAATAATGCCAAACCTTTAAAATGACTAGATTAACTTAAATAAATATCCATTGTTAGTATAAAATTGACGCCTTAGAAAAGCATGCGCCTCTGAAGCGTATGGTTATCTTTTACGTACGTTGTCATATGGTTATCTTTCTAGGGTTAAAAGGGGTGTGATTATATAAATGGAACATCATTATAATATTACAAACTTCATTGTAATTGTAACATCATTATAATAATATTATTATAAACTTTATTATGATGCTTTAATGCCTACGCGAGACCAAAACGAACACGGACGTATAATCAATAATAACAAATGGTTCTCTGTTATATAGTGTTTCCGTTATACTCTGTAATATAAATTTTAATTATGATCTAGAATACAAGTCTTTATGTTAATTGTAAGCCGTGTGCTCGCCAATGACCTCGAGGTTAATGCGGCGACGATAAAATGAATAAATTTATAATAATGAAAGCATAATTCGTTTGCTGCACATTATTGAACACACGAAACAAAAAAATGTGTTTCAACCGTAATCATGTAAGTACTGCGGATTTGGTGCATTCATCTGAGTAGATGAAACGCCTAAGTGTAAACACATTAGAAAAATTTGCTATCTTCTCTTCATTTTACGAAAATTACTAAAAGAAACAATTTATTTTTGTTCCTCACTATTTAATTTAGTACTGTAAATAAATTAATTTTTATTTAGAATGACACACCTTTATAGTCACGCCTTTATATTTTCAACAGATTGTCCCATATGTCGAAAAGCTTGTTGATAAAAATCATTTTCAAACGAAATCGGGAATTCGGTTATTGGCATAAGGATTGAAAGATTACGCGAAGTTTGTTCGACGAATTATGCTCCAGAGTAATTCGATAAAGTAAATTCTGTAACAAGGATAATCTTCTTATGTTCGGTTTCCGAACAAACATTCATTTAGGATATATTACTGTATTAATCTGCTGTTTACGTTGTTGGTAAGTCCTCGAAAATTCTGGCATGCACTTCGCCGTAATTTCTACAGAATATTCGGTATTTAATAAAGTTCGCGTAACGACTTTTATGCACCAGTAACCGTTAGAAGTTCAAACATGGAAATTAACGATCAGAAATTTTCGGAGAAGCGATTTTTCCATCGAACCGATCTAGTATTTCGCGTTTCTACACTACGGATCTCTTTATGCATTTCTTTTCGTCCTACTTATTTTAAGAAATCTCTCATGAGATTTATTACAACGTATTACATTACAGAATATTACAGAGTGCAGCGAATAGCGAATTTGTGACACGAACGAGCCGATTCAATGACGGAAAACTTAAAATTAAAAGCACTATTGTACCGTTTGATACTCATAAAAAATTATTCGGTAGTAAAATAAGCTTCCATAGAGCTCCTGTATCTCGCGATTAATACAGATAATGTTTATTCTGCATAAAAGTTCGTAGTCTACACGTTATTATTCATACACTTAACGTGGAAAATAATTCCGTTATTCATAAAGGCAAAAAAACAACGGCACTCGTCGTCAGAAAATATTAATACATTGGATACGAGACACAGTATAGTAAGTTTTTCATATATTATATGTTGGAAAGCGTATCTCTATTTACATATTTCATAAAACAATGTCTTCCGAGGAGAAGATTTTGTGGGAACACTTTATTGTGAGGGGTTAAAATTCTCACAACGAGGGACTTTTTGATGTCTCGGTTATGATTCCAAGATTTCTATAATTTTTTATCTATGCCATCGAAATAGTCTAAATAAGAGAAGCAGAATCTAACCAAGTTCTTTTAAATCATTTTAATTGATTAATAATAGTACAGCGATTATCATAGTGATTATTTATCGCTGTATTATCATTAATCAATTAAAATGATTAAAGAAAGAACTTCGTTAAATTCAGCTTTTCTTATTTAGACTATTTCGATGGCATGGATAAAAAATTATAGAAATCTTGAAATCATAACACTGAGATATATCATAAGAGCTTTCTGTATTATGAATAAAAAGAACACCACCATGACTGCATTGATAAATAATTTGAAGAAAAACGAACTACTGGTTGCCCTGTTGTCATTTGTTGAAGGTCTCATCCGGTTCGTACATATTTATGCGTATGTACGATGCACAGAGAATATTATTACGCGATTCCGGCACACGATGTCATGAATATGAAGTATTATGAAAATGAACGCAAAACATTACCGTTACAGGAGATTATGAGCGAGTCTTTGAAAAGGATGCACCTCTTAAAAACGGCAAGCAACGTTCTCTGCAGTAAGAGAACTGTACTATTAAATCGTCTTCTAACTACTGAATTTTTCATAATTAAATTAAACATATCGCTGTTATAAAATATATTTTGGAACAGATGCTTAAAATAACAGTTATTTGATACAGCGATCTGTCGAAGCTATTAATTACGAAATGTAAAAAAATTCTTGCAGAAACCACATGACTAAAGGATTTTAATTTTTGGTTACAAGTAGCAATTACAAATAATCGAAAATTTAACAAAATAAAAATTGTCTGAATCAATTGTAAGGAACAGGGGTTGAATAAAAATCTATTATATATATATATATTTATATATATATTATTTATATATATATATATATATATATATATAATATAAAAAAAAATATAATAAAATAAATAATATATATATTATATTATTTTTTTTTATATTATATATATATATATATAAGTAAATTTTCCCTAATTGACGCTCAGATTGTGCACAAAAGTGGACAATTTGGGAGGAGGAAATACGATTATACGAGCCTTGCGGTCCGTTTTTACAATTACCGATTGTTAACGAGCCATAAGGCCCAAATAATCGTATCTCCTCTTTCCAAATTGTCCAATTTTGTGTACAATCTGAGCGTCAATTAGAGAGAATTTACTATACCTAGTTTTACAATTGTAAGAATGGTCCGACGTCCATGGATTAATCAAAGTTTCGCTTGATTGAATCAAACCTCATACCAACAATTTATTAAATTCTAGAAGGAGAAGCGATCTCTCGGACAATAGCGTGGGCCATATTCGGGACTCGCTGTTAATGCGCACTGTTTCATCGAATTTATATCGTTGAATATTTCATAAGGCAATTTCGTCGAATATGCTTTCCGCGATCTAGGGAGTCACATGCTCGTGCCGAAGTAATTTTTTAACTGTTCCAAACATTTTCCATTTGCGTGCCGCGAGTTATTCAATATTCCGTTAGCCGTGCATGATAAATGCATTTCCCAGGGAAATGACCCGTTTGCAGAACGTGTTCGGGACCAGTGAAATGCCGAATACGCTGCCTAACTTTATCGCTTAAATCGTTTCCTTTATTTTCGATGTTTCAATAGCACCTTTTTCCAGACTTACCCGCTCGCTAAACGCTGCTCTATGGAAATAAAATCGAAAATCGTTAACGCTCGACAAAAGCAAATACATAACGAGAGGAAAGCGTATCGCTTTATATCTACGAAAAATCTAGACGAAATCTATTTCAAATAGTACGCTGAAAATAATCGTTCGAAATAACGTCAACTGATATTTCATAAACAATATATTTCCATTAATCTTACGTTCTTCATCTGGTTGATTAATGGTAAATTGAGATACAGATTATTTGTAGAAATGTCGTTTATTTCTTTATTGAATATTTTTATAACGTTCAGAAGAAGCACGAATAAATATACAGAAAGAATCGTAGTGAATGTCCAGTAGTTCTATTTGAAAATAAAAATAATATTCGATTCATTTGAAACAATAGCAATTTCAAATAATAAGTTATTTCGTTATTTTTTATTTCAAAGTAATATGCAACGAGAAGATTTTAGTTTAAGCTAAGATTTTAGTTTGAGCAAAGCTCTTTCCTTAAAAAGTTCATACTTAAGAGATTTTAATATATATTATATTAAAATAAACCAGACTTAGAGCTGAGATAATTAGATCGTATAATCTCCGAGAAATAATTCTATCAATATTTCAGAAAATAACACAAATAACTATCTAAAATAATTACTTCAAATAATTCTGAAATAAAATAACATGTCACGTAAAATAATATTTCGAACATTGTTATTTCGAAAGCGATCACAGGCATGGTAATAATTATGAAACGAATTAACACGTTATTTGAAATTTATTATTTGATGTTTCAAATAATGTCATTTCAAATGTGCTCAGACCTGACGACCGTGACTAACGTAATTACAATCGTTCTAAACGCGTACAACAGTGAGTGACATCGCGTACAGAGAGTAGGTACACGAATAATAAATGATTGTTTTGAGGACACTGTGATGCCGTGATTTTGTACGAATTGGGTTGTAAAGGCGATTATGCCGTGCGACGTTATTCAACGGAGCGTTACGCATCAATTTAATGAAATAAACCTGATTATCCCGATTATAAATCGCTTACATCTCGCAGCAGAGCAATGCCTATTAAATGCTATCCCGGTGGAAGTGAAAACTAATCAGCAAGCTCTGAACTTTTATGTTGATTAAAAATTATCTGCACTGATTGCAGAAACGCAAATTGCTAAACGCAAACGGGAGATCATTTCGTGTTTTACACTTTTTAGTAAGTTGGTAATAACTCGGCGACGCGCTTCTATAAATTATTTTGATGTTTCAATTTTGTTCCACAAAATTTTGGTCCACTTTTGTGCACAATGTGAGCGCCAGTTAGAGAGAATTTATTGTAGTTCATTTACTTCATCAGGCTTCATTTATATATTCCTTGAAGCTTTAAGCCAGACGGTTTATTTAGCAAATACAAGACTTAGTATAACTTCCTCGAAGAATGTGCAGTGTCATAAATATTTACATACAATCAGCCAGTGTTCATAATTTAGCAAGAATATTATGGGACAAAAATCTGTTATATTAAATATAACTATTATGGGATTAAATAACTATTATTAATAATATAAATATTATGGGATTCAAATATCTGTTCAATCATTTTCTATGGAAGCGTCTTCATAGTTACAGCAGTATTTAACCCTAGAAAGATAACCATATGACAACGTACGTAAAAGATAACCATACGCTTCAGAGGCGCATGCTTTTCTAAGGCGTCAATTTTATACTAACAATGGATATTTATTTAAGTTAATCTAGTCATTTTAAAGGTTTGGCATTATTGTAAAAATAAAATGCATTTATATTATATTTTTTTATATTTTAAGTAATTTTAAACTTAAATCACTAGACCTCTATGAAAAATTAACAAAAATCAACAGTCTTCGCAGGCGCCTCTGCGACGTAGGTTATCTTTCTCGGGTTAACTAAAAAATGTAAAACCAGCCAATTTGCAATAAGTTGAACACAATGTAACAGCATCCTTAACATCTTCTAATGCCTTCGCAATTTAATAACTTAACCTACTCATTTTCGCCATAAACTCACGGTCTCATAGAAAACGTCACCATCGCCCCATTTTTCCCACGAATCGCACAATTTGATTTTCCTCGACGATAACAATGATATTGATCACAGCGGCCGCAGCTCGAACAAACAGTCCAAGCATAATATTTTTCAAACGAGAACCAAACCGCAACGAGCGCATCTCAAAACTGCATTGTTCCGCGAGATAGTAAATTGCCGACGCGAAAAATTGATCGCGATGATCGTAAACAGAAACATCACGCGCTCATGAAGTTCGAAAATGTCGCAATCAATTGATCGGTGGGGGAGCCGGTGCTATGGCGTGCCGGGGCGAATGAGATTTTCGATTAATGAGTCCCGCAGAATTCCGTCGGCCGGTGGCATGATCGCGGCCGATACGTTTTCAAAGGGTCCGGGCTGTTTCAAAGCTTTCGACTTACGCAACGCCGACGTAATATATTTTCGAATAAACTCCGGCACACCGACGCGTCGGTGCAACGACGCGTCGACACACAGACGCGTCGACACGTCGGTGCATCGGTGCAAGATCGCAACGGTGTGTCGACACACCGACACATCGACGCACCAACGCATCGACACATCGGTGCATCGACACATCGACGCATTGACACATAGGTGCATCAACACATCGGTGCATTAACACATCGGTGCATCGACACACCGACGCATCGACACAGCAACGCTTCGACACAGCGGTGCATCGGTGCATCGGTGCAACGGTGAATCGACACATCGACACATCGGTGCATCGACACACCGACGCATCGACACAGCAACGCTTCGACACAGCGGTGCATCGGTGCATCGGTGCAACGGTGAATCGACACATCGACACATCGATGCATCGACACACCGACGCATCGACACATGGGTGCATCGACACACCGACGTATCGACACACCGACGCATCGACACAACGATGCATCAACTCACCGACTCACAGACACATCAATGGATCGGTGCAACACGGTGCAACGATGCGTCAGTGTGTATACGTGCGTGGCGCAGACGCTCGCCAAATACGATCAGCACTCCATCGTCGAATCAAACCGTGTAGAAAAATAATTAAATGCGATCACTTTCAGACGTCGATTCCGAGCGGACTCTTCGCCGGCAGGATATTTCATCTCGTCGCGAATCGCTGGAATATCGACGACGCTGCGGAATGCACGAATATCTGTCTTTTCATTTCCGTCGAATTGATTGCATGATACGGACCGGCCACGGCCATTTGCGAGTCTGCCTGATTAATTGTACATGCAAAGCACGCAGACGAATTTTATTCGGCGATCTCGGTGATTAGAAAAAAACGCGAGCTCTTCGTTCGGAGGCTGCCGGATTTTATCAGCCCGGCACGGTAAATACCGTCCGAAATTTTCGAACGTTCGCACGCGAAACGTGAAACTCTTACAGCTAGATTAAATATTGATTATTAATTCCGAGTTTTCCGGTGTTCGGGCATTCGCGTTGACTTACGGCAGTATTTGAGTACAAACCCTGGCAAAAACTTTCCGATCAGACTGGTTTGTACGGTTGAAAATATTAATTGTTCAAAAGGGAAGAATACTATTATTTGTAGTCGAAAGCTATTGCGAATTAAGGGGGGCTTAGTATCAAGTGAATAAAAGAAAACGGAATTATGTCGACGGGACATAAGCGAAGAAACAAAGTGTTGTGGGAAGAGAAGCTTCCGATTCGAAGAAATAGTGGAAAATAAGTTTCCGATTGGATGAAATAGTGAAATGAAAGTTTCCAATTATGTTTCGAATAAATGTCAGTGAATGAATATTTCCGGCATTATGAAAATAAGTAACGTTTACACGGCAAGATTTTTCGCATCAAGATCTACAGGGCATTTTTATTATACACCTACAGAGACGTCTTGCAGATGCCATTTTGTTTTTCCTTATAATTTGTTACAGATTTTCGTTTGTTAAATTTGCAGTTGTCTTAAAGACTAATCATGCGTTCAAGATAGGTGTTGCGTCTTGAAATCGATTTTAAACTTGAATATAGATTTCAAAATGCATCCATTAAAATTGTGATTTTGTTTGTACGATTATGTACGATTATGATTTTGTTAAAAGCAATTTTAACAAAAAACATAGCGTGAGCGTCGATTTCGAAAAATTTTCTTTGGATATATGTATATGTTTACCTAAAAATTTCACAAAGAAGCATTTCTATAATCTCAGAAATTGCAGGAAACTATTTTCACTGATTTGGTAGTTCCAGTGTTAAGAAAATTTTGAAGTACAGATTATTACTTAAAAAATCCTATTATCGATAAATCGACAGGGAAACAAAAATAATGTTACATAATTAAAATGTACTGTCGAATAATTCAAGTAATTAAGAGGACGAAATTTTTCATTTTGTTTTACAGAGTCGCAGTCTATCAACAAAAATTGTGAATCATTTTAGTAGTAATACTGGAACTAGAGCCTAATGTATATTGTTTTATAACGATGACAAGATTGGATTTATTTAATCTCTCTGTTAATATCTGCCTGAACAAAGAAACTTCTCGAAAAGTTGCACACAGAAATATTGTTCCGATATCGGCAACGAAGAGCATCGAAAGGAACTAAAAGGAAAAATCAGAAACTATTCATTTCGGCACGTTTGGTACTTTAAATATTAGCAAACGTGCAGGTAGTGTTCAATCACTGAACAAGTTACTCTACGATTGAATTAGCCTTCCAACCGTCGACGAGTTTTTGATTTTTCTCTATGAAATCGCGGGCTGGTTTTATTTGTCACGCGGATGATTTTAAAATGTTTAAAAATTAAGAATTAAAAATTTAGTTTTCTTCTGCCAAATTTCACGAAATATTAAGAACCCAGATATCACGTTGCTCGCGATTGAAGGATTACAGATAACATCAAGCTCCGAACAATATTCTTCGAAACGAATAAACAACGGTATTCGAATGAAACGTGAAATGGCTCCATGAGTGTCCATCGTTGCGTATCAATCAATATAATTGTTTGCCCTAAGCAAATAAAAGCTGCATTGGGGTAGCCGGCGAAGACGCAGACGAAAAGATGCACGAACACTTTCGCGGCCGTTGAGCGAATTCAACTTTCCGGGCAGGCTTCGTCTTTGAGTGGTGGCGAACTGTTCCCTTTCATACAAGCTTTTAGCTTATACTGCTTGAATGAACGGAACGCAGACCGTACTATACCGGGCTCCGCTTTTAATTTGGAAAATTCCGCTCGAGAGCATTCAAATCGTGATCGGGCAAACACGAAAGAAAATTCGCTCTTTGACGGTTTGTCCCCCTCTATATTAGAATCGATATCTCCTCTGCGCGCGTATTTTCGATTCGCGGCCCACGATTGTCGCATCACGGCTCCTGTCTCTTTACCGACAATTACTTCGTCGGCAACAATTTCATCAAATTAGCGCTTCGGTTTACTTAATAGAGCTTTAACGGTAACGGAAACATCAACAATTAAATTATTTATTTAATAGAATGTGTACATTATGTGCTGGTCTGAGTTAGGTCCGGGTTAAGCCCGAGTTGGAATTACACGAAATTAGGATATTGTCGGTGAGGTGATGATCGAATATCTGAATGTGTCGGTGAGTAAAAATTGTCGATGTATATCGACATAATATAATAGTATAGTTAGAATTCCTATTAAAAATCTATTTCAATTTAGATTTCTATTTAAAATCAGTTGTAACTTAAAATTCTACTAAAAATCCATTACGATTGAACTGGAAATCCATTATAATTAAAATTTCAACTGGAAATCCATTGTAATTAAAATTTCTGCCAAAAATCCATTATGATTGAACTTTCTAGCAATGATAAAAATTTCTATTAAAAATCTGTTATAACTTTAAAGATCTATTATAACTTAAACTTCCACTGAAAATCTACTAGGATTTATTATTTTATTATTTTAATAATGCTCCTCCAGAATCGCTCATCTTTTAATGGAATTCGATTACAAAAACAGCACCGTTACAAACAAGCCAAAGAAAGAAAATTATTCTCGGCTTCCACCGCCATTCTGATCGATGCTTTATAGCATTTATCGCAACACCGACATAAACGTACCCTTGTCAGGGGAATGAAAACTGCAACGATAAAATTAGCCATTACAAGGAGCACGCGTTCTACAGGTGTGTCCTCCTTCTGCTGCATTTCGAAGTTATTGATCTCAACTTTTCGTGGTTGAACGCGCGTATCGCTTCGACGGGCGCATTAAAATTTCAGAATGATATTGTCAACCGTGACGTTTCATAGCTGTAAGTACTTGATATGGTTTAAGGCTGGGCTATCACGAGACACCGCTCGATTGCGAACCCTCCTTGAAACAGTAGCACAAATAATGCGATAAAAGCTAGATGGAGCATATGCAAGTGGATGTAAAAATTCTACCAGTATTTTTATCATTGTTGATCGTGTTTCGTAAGTCTTTTAAGAAGATCAAAAAATTAAAAAGAAATTAAAAAGATCGTTTCCGTATCTTATAGGTCTTAAGAAGTTGATGTATCGACTCCGTGATGAAAAATACAGATCAAATTTTATTTAACAGATTCAATATCATCAATCTAACGCTAGATTTACGGAGCACAAAAAACAGCTGTTCCATATCATTTCATAAAAGTAACAATAACACATTTATTCCGATTTTTAACAAGCGTTATTGTAACATTTACCGTAAGTAACATATAAATTGAACGAATAACTCATAAACGTATCTTTACGATATGAATAATCGTAAATCAAAAATTTAGTAACCTGTCATTTTGACGGGTTCCGTAAATCTAGTGTTAATAATGTTGTTTTGAAATGGAAGTAAAATTACAGAGCATGATCACCGGCGGGGGACACAGTAATTGACACGTTCACCCTAGGTCCGCTTACCCTAGGTACTCTTACCTAATTAAGTTGAGACTCGTAAAACGTGTCAAATAGCGCGAATTCGAAGACACAAACGACACAAACTGATACCACAGCCGGGACAAAGGGTTGGCCTCCGAAAGTAAGCAAACAACGCTCGGCTGTCGTCGCTCGGCTGATTTCATAAGCCGATCACTCGCGGAAGTTGGCCCATGCCGGATCGCCTAACCGCAGGAGTCCGTCGAACGGATCATGCCGGTATGATTATCGAATTATGCGAGGCTGGCCGCGCGTGGCCACGTTTGTCGAACCATGGGGCTACATAACCAATATTTAACGCCTATTAGTGCCAAAGAGAATTTATCTTACGGCGCCGCAGGGGGTTGCAACTCGTCCAAGTTGGGCGGTCAGAAGAGAGGGGGCGGGGGGCACAAGGGGTGGAGGTGGCCCCGAGACCATGGCCTAGGGTTAACCGTGCGGGGGCGTGATCGGGGTTTAACGCATACAAGCCGGCACGCGCGGAAATTACGCGACAGCGGGTATCTGCTATTGATTTACCGGTAGCAGGTGCACGCGGACCGAATGAATCCTCGTCGGCCATATTATTAGGACGGATGCCTGCGCGGCTTGTCACGCGCGTCTTCATTCTAATCGCGACCGGTTCGACCGTTTTAATCTATCGGGCGCGGCGCGTCGCGACGAAAAATCTCCGCAAAACCGGCAACGGATTAACGGACGATATGCGCGCCGAATTTTTAGAATGAAATATTTTGTCGGTTTTTTCGTTTAGAGGTTTAAAGCGGATTAGCTGATTCCGAATAAAGCTGCTTTGAATACCATTTTTGTTTCCCCACTGCCATGCTGCGACGAGCGCGACACGGGAAAATCTCGCGCGGCCGAACAGCGATACGGAACGCGGTAATTTTTGGCCGAAATTAAATTGTTTCTATAATAATAATAGTAATAATAAGGAGCGAAAAGGATGAAGGAAGGAAGGAGAGAAAAAAAGGAGATACAACGTGAAAGAAATGGAAAAGTAAAAATAATAATGATAGTGATAATTGATATAAGTTACGTGGAAATAAAACAGAAAACAAGAAACAATAATTCATAATAGCGATAATACAAATAATGGTAGAAATAGTAATAAAAACAATAATAATAACGATGATAATAATAAATGATAATAATATTGTTATCACATTGTTTTCATTTCCATTTCTCATTATTGTTGATCTTATTATTGTTATTGTATTATTACTACTAGTATTATTTTTTATTATTATTATTATTATTATTATTATTATTATTATTATTATTATTATCATTATTTACAATCTTTGTATATGATTAAAAGGATATTTAACCCGTTTATGCTAAATAAATAAATAAAATCCCTAATCAGATGTAGAGAGACAAAAATCCGCGTATAGCGACAATAGAATATCGATTAAAAGATGAAAAACAATTGCTAAAAAAAGAAGAATGCAATGTGTTTTAAAAGATCGTATTCCTATGGATTAGTTACACCGCGACGCGGTTTGTTAAAATTGTTTTTTTTTTACGGTTCAATGGTTTGATTGTTGCAGGTGTTATTTGGGAATTCTCTCAATTTTGCGAGTTTCTATCGACGTCGATTGACAATATACATTTTTATATTAACGCAACTCCTACCTAATTCCATCTACTCGAATTTGCCATAAATGCATTAAATCCTCAGTCTAGCGATTAATTATATTTCAGAAATGCGACAAAGATACTGCAAAGTGAACGAATAGCAAATTCGCGATATCGGTTAAAGATTAGGTTGCTGTCCTGTGAAAACTGTAGTGTGGGTGGGTCTCGTGGGAGTATCTTTTGAAGGGTGATACGCGCGGGAGGTTCTTTCCCGAAGACATTCGTGGGTTTTCCCGATAAACAACTATAGCTATACGGGTGATCACGAATTTTCCACCTGGAGTTCTCGATCCACAACCGCAAAATGGACTCTTGAAATTTCCAGGATCCAGACTGAACCTTTACCTTCTTAAATATTTTTCTCTCTTGTTACACAAGACATTGAAAGTAACTAGAAAGATAGTAGTAATTCTTCTATTATTTTTCTATTTTCAAATAATTTAACTTCATGATCATTCTTCTCCGTTACTATGCAAGACATTGAGATGAACCAAAAAGCAAATAGTAGGTATATATTTCTTCCTCTTTGTCTATTTTTTTATAAAATTTTAAATCACTCATTAATGTCGTAAAAAAACATTGTTTTAATGTCCGGCACCTACTTCTTGCACAATCATAATTTACAACCCTTTAACTTCATGACGAATTTTCTCTATTACTATGCAAGATATTGAGATAAACCAAGAAGCAAGTAGTAAGCATACATTTCTTGTACTACATTCATTTTCCACGAAATTTCAAGTCACCAGTTAAGTCTCGAAAAATACGTCTGGCAACGAATCCTCCAAAAATTATAATTGACGATAACAATAATGATATATATATACATGATATATACATATATACGAAATAATAATTACCGGACAAGTATCTAAAAACACATAATCGGCAATCCAGTCAACAAAACGCTCCACCCATTGTTAAATAAATCTCCGCGAGGCAGGGTCCAGTGGCGGAACCGTTGTAAATATAACCCTAACGCGAAACGATATATAACAAGTTTGCCGAGGCTCCACCCTCGTTCTCGTCAATTTATCATTCGTAGGTACCAGCCTCGATGCTGTCTTAGCCATTTTAAAAAGCGTCGGGGACAACCCCTCATCGAACCCTCGCCCTCGAAGCGGTACAACTTTTCTGGTAAACAGCCCTCCGGGCTCTTGCCCGTTCGTGTCCGACTAATGCCGAAGGCATCCCCGTCGACTGTTCTCGTTACCACTCTCGATGCATAAATTGGAAGAGGTGCGGGCAAAGAAAAGCAGCCGAGAAGATAGGGACAAGCCAGCCAGCCTTTTCTGGCCAGACATTCATTAGGTAACTTGTAGAGACGCGACCCCGCCGCGGTGTACTCTTTCCAGATACCCTCGACCCTACGCTTATGAAGTAATTTCACTTTCTCCGAGCGCGAAAGTTCTGCAGCTGATAATAAACTTATGTCAAAGTCTTTGGTCGTCGCCGTCGTTCAGACAGCGAACATCGGCGAGGAATCGTCCGTCGACCGGCGAGATGTAACGAGTGCTGATTTTGATCATGATACATCAGTGAGGGAGAACTACCATAAAGGGGACATACATTGAGTGGGGCATTACTATTATCTCAAAAATTATCAATCTTTTTATAATAAAATTACACTCGTTTTCTAACTATATTATACATATCTAATAAAATTACACTTGTTTTGTAACATATTATACATATCTAATGAAATTACACTTGTTTTGTAACTATATTACATATATCTAATCACACGTAATTTGAAGCCGTATATATATATATATATATATACATATATATATTGGAAGGATTATTTCTTGTCATGAAATACTAAAATATGATATTAACCAAAAATGCAAAGAAAGATTTATGTAATTTAAGATATTATATGTACTTACAATCAATATGAAAACAGTACTTATAATATCAATACCAAGATCACTTTATTTTGTTATTCTGTTCCATTAATGAATATGCCTGTCCCATTCGACAATTCATGAATCGAACAAAATGCAGTTGCTAACAAAATTGAAAACAAAACAGACTCATTGGCACTGTGCATTCTTATAGTAAAAAAGAGTAATTCTTTCGAATATTTCAAAGTATAATTAGATAGGTTGTTTAGCTTTTTTGATATATCATCCTAAGCAAAAGTTTCTCCCCTATCTGTTACAGATATCTTCGATTGCCATTTAAGAGGAAAACCTCTTCGTTTCGGAGAAGAATGACGATTTTGTTTTAGAATCTCGTGGATATATTAAGTCTTTGGAAATGTCTATGTAAAATCTAACGTTTGATTTCGTAATACTTTCGAACTAATTGAATAGTGAAACACACATTACTTCATTGCTCACTATTATATTTAGACGCAGATAGCACACGGCGTATTAAAGACGTACATTTTACGATCATTTTACGTTCGAACGTCTTACGATCTAAAACGTTAAACCGTCGTCCTGAACCAGATATCGTTTCAACGTCTAAGATTTACGCGTTCGACGGTGGTATCTAAATGATCCGGATCACACTCCGTCGGGTACTATACTCATTTTCTCTTTTCTAATTACTTCATTTCTCTGTTTCCATTTATGCAATCGTCGCAGCGATATTTCCGAAACATTCTAAATGTATTTCAAAAATATTTTATTAATTCATTTCCGTCTTCGAGACGTTGCCTAGAGCTTTCCATGGTTTCTAGTACGACAAGAAATAGAATTGGTATGCGATGTCCAGACGCGCCACTTGATACTTATATAATAGTATTATTTTCTCAACCTATCTTTTCTCGAATACGGAGCCTAAACCCCTTGACATACCATTTTCTTCGAAGTTACTGCGATTAGAAATTTTTCGATTGCAATAATTTCTTAGAAGAGAAAGAAAATTGATGATTCTTGTGTGCCTACATTTTTTCGAGTGCTTAAATATTGATGACAAGAGATTAGAATTTTATTTCAATTTTAAAGGACAGAATATAACATCTATGCTCAATAAGCTATTACTAGAAATTTTCGTGACTCGTCAAAGTACGGCAAGGAGTTAAATGAAAAAATATTGTCTTTCTCTCGACTTACTTTTTTGCATATAATAATATAATAATATCATATATATATAATAATATATGTAATAATATTATATATATATAATAATATATGTAATAATATTATATATATAATAAATAATATAATAATATTATATATATAATAAATAATATAATAATATTATATATATATAATAAATAATATAATAATATTATATATATAATAAATAATATAATAATATTATATATATAATAAATAATATAATAATATTATTTTGCATTTCATCATCATGGTGGGGATCGCAGAGCAGTGGCGGAAGAATTCGTGTGCGGTTCGCGAGCCTCAAATTGCCTCGACCTGTCCTTTTAAAAATCGCAATACACAGTTAAGGGGTTGAACATTGTTTGATATGCAGCGTGGGGGGAGGGGGGCACAAACGAGTTTTGTTTCGTGCAAATAGAGCAGGTATAAAAAGATCAGAGCTGAAAGCCCGAATAGAGGCGATACGAGGCGCGAGTGAACCGATGGCGCCGCTAATCGTATTGTTCGAATTCACGCGTTCCATGGCGCGGCACACGCAAACTCACGATCTCGGCACGACACTATTACGAGTTTCGCGATCGTGACACGCCAGTATGTACTACCGATCCGCTCATTACGTTTCATTTGTCCGGGTCCGTGAACGCCATTTATGCTGGCCAGGCATCATTAACCCTTTTAGCGACGGATGAGCTACCTATCGATCGTCCCAACCGTACTCGTACCAATGCTCCGTGCTCCACACGATAATTCGAACGTACTTGAACGCTGCAGAATCTATAGCATAGATCATCGATCGACCGGAACTTCCTTTGAACGGTTTCGTTGGTGTCGACCACGAAATATTCGGTCGGTTCGCTAAATTTTAGTGATCAGGAACGGGAAACTTAGTCAGCGGTGTAATTCGTTACGACAGCAGGTATCTGCAGTTAACAGCTTGATCGTTTATGTACAGTTCTGATCAGTGTTATTGGATCGCAAACGTATTTTCTTTCATCGCGATGATGGCAGACTATCGGTAGACCGAAACTACTTTTCAGTGTAGTTACCGAAACAAAATTTGACAGTAACGAGTAGCCTTCGGATCTTCGTGCAAAATAAAAACTTTTCAACACGATCGCGAGAAACGGAAATGAAATAAAAATTGATTTCTTCTTGTATTTTGTATTGCATATATCTTACTGAATCCAGCATCGACTAACTACTGTTTATTGCAATTGTTGTAGAATTTTTATTCGTGTAGAAAATTGAATAGTAATCAGCGAACAAAATCACTCCAGAATGAATTTTTGGATAAGATCACAAAAAGTGATGATCCATTATGCGTTGATGCAAATTAAATGCAAATCCATTGACTCGCCAATTGCCACGCGGGTTACATATGAGTCACACTAATGCTTGACTAAGTTGAGAAATATTTTAGTAGGAATTTTCAAATGCAAAAGTGTTTAGATAACATTCACTACGATCAATTTTAACTTTCCAGATTTGGTTTCATTTTTGAGGATCTGTTGGGACTGATGATATGCATTCGATATACTAACATTTCCATAGAAATGTAGAGAAGAAACGACATTATTCAATCAATTCGAACATGAAATAAGACTCGATCAAAATCGCTGGAAAAAATCAATTGAGAAATCAACGATTTTATGCATATCGTTGCGCATGTTTCTCGTTAACAATCAGTGGAACCAAGTGCTACGTAAACACGCATTTCGAATAGCGCATAAAACTGACAGAAAGAACAATTACATGTTCGTTTCAACTGTATATCGTTGTTTATTCAAACTCTCTGTTCCAGCAATGTTTGTTAACGATTTCTGCAATAATCCTTTGGACAAATTTTGACCAGCATTTTGAAAACGGTACCTGGTTCCTTCATTTTTACCGTGCAATTTCAGCACTTTATTTATACAAAATGTTGTATGATAATTTGTACTTTAGAGTTACACAATTGTAACTAATATAGCATAATTTAATATTGTATTGTTAAATTATTTTCTCAGAATTGCAATTACTAGAACATAACAATATAATATGTAGAATAATAAGAATACAGTAAGTACATAATAGAGACATTTGAGGTGAACAAAATTATAAGAATATTGTACATATGTATATTAATTAACTTATATAGTTGGAACGTGTGGTCTTATTTCTATATAAATGTGCATGCATACATAAGACACAATATTTGTGTAGTAGTTAGTAGTATCTTATACCTAATGTTTTCTTTAGTTTGTTAGAGTTTATAATTCTATATTATTTTTTAGCAAAAAATCAGTTGTAACCTCAATTGCTCTAATGTTTGGTTCTTGAGAAAATAGTTAAATTTTATATGAAGGACTCAACCTATGCTGTTTTTTTTTTTTAAATTGTGGAACAATAAAGAAGAACATGCACTGCCATCTAGTGCGAAATACGCAAGCTGCTACCACAGAGTCGGTATGCAACTCGCACTCGATTCTAATTCGTACTAAACTGAAGCATAGAATCATAGCATTCAGATAAATGTTCATAGCATAAATGAAATATAAGAACGAATCTAACGTTTCATGTATTTTCGTCGTTATCAATTCAGTGTTATCCGAAACGGTACCAACAGTGAATTCGGTACCATTTGCTACAGTAAATTGAAATCACGCAGATACCACAGATTTACAGGTTAGTTTCAGCTGGCTAACGAGAATAAAGAATTTTGTAGAATTCATTTTTACTTGATTACGATACTTCATATAATTTCGAGATATATTCAATTCAATTAAATGTTTGAACGGGTAGAAAATAATAATTATGGAATATAATAGTAGTTCATATGTACATTGCGAAATTGCAAACTCAAAAATGAAATTTAAGTGATTAGATATTTCATATCTGAAAGGTATGATCAATTATATTGCTTACAATCATTTATGTCAATCTGAACGAAATCATCGATCTATTTGTTTGCAGAAAAATGCTATCCTGTTTGAAGTTAGGTTAACACAGAAATTGTTTCCGGCACGTGGAGTACAAGTTTGTATAGGTGAGAAAGTTTATAAACTTACTGCGACTTGATCAACAATGAAATAATAACAATAAGAAAAAAAAAGAATTACTTAGAGATGTCAAAGCGAAAGGTTATCATGTTTTATGCAGAGTCAGGTACTTACAATGCATTCCCGTTTGTTTGAACCGATGTTTCTTCTCTCTTGAAATCACTATACCTGATCAAATATATCGGCACCACTTATTAGGCTAGTTGAATGTATCTCGAACTTTAAACTGTTGTTAAACACTGGAAACAAACAGCTAAGGTCATATATTGTTGGATAAATGATTTTAAATTAAATATGGCGGATGCGCAGTAATGAGCACGCAATAGAAGATGCGCAATAACAACTACGCAGGCTCTCCGCCATAACGTCGACCAATCAGAATCTCCGTTCGTTCACTTCGAACACTTCGCAATCATTCTTCCTTTGTAACTTGTAGTCATTAAACGTGTTATTGGTCGGTGTATGATAATTTGTACGGTAATTAAAGCAAGTTTTGTGCCAAACGATGTCAGAATCCAGTATACGAGCTGATTAGTGTAAATAGTGAATTTAAAAAATTTTTTTGGAGGTACGTAGGTTATACTTTCACTTTATTGTTCTGTGGCGGGATCCGTTCTGTTATGTTCTTTGAAGTATGCCAGAACGCTATGAAATTAAGAAAATTGTTTCAGAAACGTAAGAGTTTCTCTGAAAACTATCCCGATTATTGTATCCATGGAAAACCATTATACATCACAGTCGATCACGAGTTTTAGTGTGGATTGTTAGTAATTTTTATCTAATTCAGTTTCTCTTAGATCAATGTTTATAATATTAGAATTTATAGTGTTTAATTATAGCATCGGTGTTTAATTTATAATTATAGTATAGAAATTCTTACAAATTATTTTTGTTTACTAGGTTCGAAAGAAGGAACAGGAATTAAGAATAAATCTACTAGGAGGCAACACACTTAAGAGGCCCGGTTGCCGCACACTATGACGACCCACACATAGAAGTAAAGCCATGTACTTATTTTAATCCATTAAAATTATTAAAAAATATTGTATTTATCTCCTGCTTCATACAATTGATTTGAAATTTTTTTTAAATATCAGGTAGGACATTAATATGCAAGTCAGTAGGACTCAGAGATATACTCCAATTGATTATTAAATTTGACCATCAAGTCTGCCTATTCAATAAACAGTGATTAGTGGATGGTCAGTCTTTATCTACTTATGGTAAGTTCGGATTTGTAAGATAGAAGTACAGATTTAGGATCCATGCAGATATTGCATGCAATGATACTCTAAATGATGCCTTTTAATATTCTCTTGTTTGTTTTAAAATCTAATGTTTAAAGAAAAATAGCTAACAGAACTCGGAATACGAAAAAACTTTTTCGGCAAATATTTCGAAAAATGACGTCATGAAATTATCTTCGTTGCACTATATGTGCAACGAAGTTTCGAAAGCTCCAGATTTAAACGAGTCGTTTGAATATACGCGTTGTTTGAATTTTTGTCTTCGAAATCATAAAACGTGTGGCATAATACGAACGAGTTATACGGAATACTCGATTCTCACTAAGAAGCATAGATTTCTGAAATATCGTCTGCGACACAGAAATCGACAGACAGGAACCAAATACTAAAATCTATTCTCAGATGTCAAGACGTGTATTAGTTAGCCACCTTGTAGCTTTTATTTTATTTCCATGGATTTTAACAATATCAAGAAATGAACTGTATATTTCTATTAATTACACAGTAAATAAATATAGGTGGTAGAAAGGTGTGAGCAACCTAAAATAAAGAGAAATTTATACTTGCATACAAAGATTTAGGGGATATTTTAATAATGCTAAATAACATTTCAACTATTTGTTTAATACATTATTATTATTATTGCTCAGACCTTTTATAAAATATAATTTAATGATATTTCTTATGCCTTCGTGTTTCACGAGTGTTCAAATGCTCTACATATTAAAAAAAAAATAATACATTTATTACATTCTAAAAAATGGTACTTTTAAGACTCCAAAAGTCTAGTGAAATAAAAGTACCAAGTTCCTTATTGTTTCATACGCTGTAAATATTTTAAAAAAGTTGTACATTTACAACATTTTTAAAAAATGATGCTTTAAGACTCAAAAATCCAGTAAAATAAAATTGCCTAGTTCTTTATTATATCATATACTCCACATATTAAAAAAAAACAGTATGTACATTTTAAAAAAATGATGCTTTCAGGCTGAAAAAGCCAAAAGCTGTTAATAATATAATATTGTCAAGTTCCTTATCATTCCATATGCTCTAGATATTTTAAGTAAATGACGTTAGTTACATCTTAAAAAATGGTACTTTTGGGCCATTCAAGTCAATAGAAAAGTTTCAAGTTCCCTATTGCTCGTCGTGTTTCGAATATTCGAAATAAATTACGCTTTAAATAACTGCTATTAGAAAAAGATGTTACGACGTGCGGTGAACCGGCCAAAATGGCCGCAGTGTAATCCGTCGATGCGTTGCGAATTCAAAATTGCCGGCAAAAGGGGAAAGAATCTAACCGCTTGAAATCGGGTAGCGGCTGCGGAACGAGGATTCAGCTTTCAGGATGAATACTCGTACACGTTCCGTTCGAGAAGGATGGGTACACAGGAAATCCATTGTGAACATGATGCAAATAAAAATCACGTACAGTTACCTCATCTCACGAGCACGTAAAAGGGTACGAAAGGTCAGCCCTCTTGGAATTCGCATGCGCGTAGTTTTTGACCGTGGTAGCCTCTTACAGTAACATCACGTAACGTGCTTGGAACAAGTCCTACGAGAAGAGAGACCTGTCTTCCTTAAATAAAATCGGCTCGCTATCTTCGGGCTATACGTATCTGTAACCGCGCAGCCCGATCCTCTGAGTCATCAGGAATGTAATCTATTAATGAGCAATCGAAGCCGTCCGGGGCACAGCCGATCCTGTAATTTAGTCTACTCTCTGTTTGACCTTTAGCAGATCCAACGATTTTGCTAATCGCGATTAGAAACTGGTAGAAACTGGTGTTTCTTAAAAATAGATACACACGGACATAACCTATAATTTAAGATCATGAAATGTTATCGATCGTGTTATTTTTATCTTTATCAGTATTGTAGGATGTTCATAACTGTTTCTTGTAATTATTCAAGAGTGAAGGCATGAGGCGATGAACGGTGATATTAGTCTATTTCGTTTTTTGGAGTAGCCAATCTTCAAGTCGAAGTAACAGATCAGCTATGATTAATTCCTTAGAGGCGCTGGAATCTTTTGATAAATGGTAATTCTATTAAAATAAGTGTGCAAACAGAAAGTGGTTACGTATTGTTGCATGTATATAACTATTCTATAAAATTATTAAAGAATGAAGGGCAATGTCAAATGTTTATAATATGCCCAAAGAGTATTGTACTTCGTATTTGTAACACACATCAAGTCAATGAAGTAGTGTCTATAAGAAATAAATTATTACTTCCATGTAGAAACTACTATCTTTTAAGTTGTAGTACTTTTTGTACAGGATGCGTGTAAGAAGAAAGTTATTATGCACAGCTATGTAATCTTGTAATTTAATGCAAGAAATTTTTATTTCCCCTGGAATTGTAGGATGTACACATGATAATAAGTAGACTGTGAATTTTATGATTTTGCTGCAGTAATATGTTAATAAAATGCAAAATATATCTATAGCTTACATTTCATTGAACTTCTGCTTCTTGTAACGAATGCAGATCATTTTTATTTCACATAAACAACCGCAGTATTTTATTATTAGATCACATTTATTATTAGTACACTTATTATTAGATCACAGATATTTATGCAAAATGAAAATTGTTTATCTCAATTACAACATGTTAAAACGAAATAGAACTTAATTTCTTCTCTTCATATGCTTAATCGACTGAAAATATTGTCGTATCTTCAAATTCTTCGATTGTCTTCAATATTTTATGTTTCTCCTACTGTTTTTTTTTATCGCAAATGCTTCAAATCCACAGACTAACAATAAATCTAAGAATTCATTTATTAATATTCTCAAAATCGAAAAAATTCAATTTTAATATGCAAATACATATTTCTATTTTCTTTATTTCTGATATAGAAATATATAAATATATATTCTTGTTTTCCATTATTTCTAATACAGAAATATACAAATATATATTTCTGTTTTCTATTATTTTTCTAATACAGAAATATACAAATTTATTTTTATATTTTCTATTATATTTTTTATTACATATTTTCTGTATTCCTATGTTATTTCTAATATAGAAATATATATATACAAATATGTATTTGTATTTTCTATTATTTTCAACACAGAAATATGCAAATACGATATTTCGTTAACTTTTTCTTTAACTATTTCTAAAATTGTAAAAATCACATTCACAGTCTATAATTATTCATACTAGAGTTTCTCGTATTTGCAACAATTTTTTGCTACCTTGTACATTTTTCCTATAAAATGTGCACTATGTTCGATTATAAGCTACGTCCTTCCGGTTACGGCTCTCGGCGAACGAGGATTTTCTTATGCACTCGATTGCTTTTTGTTCGCGCCAGGATCGTCGGAAACGATGGAATTACGTAATTAGCTAGAGTATGGTCCTGCTAGCACTTTTTCCTAACGAGGAGCATTACACTTCAACTGATTCCTACGGATTCGAAATTTTTGTACGGTGAAAATTCAAAGGAAGCGAGCCGGGATTAATGAAGTAATCTCGAGCAGGAATCGTAGCGTTAACGACGCGTCCTAGATGCGCTATGCTAATCGCATATGTATCGAAGGATGTTCTGTTCAACATCATCCGATTCGCCACGGTAATCCAGAGACTGCAACGAGGTCCCAGCGATCGTGAAATCCAACTCGTAAACCTTGGCAACTCTTACACGGAATGCCAGGGATAAGAAAGTATCCGAGAAATTCAATGATATTCACCTAGAGAAGAAACTTGTTTCCGTGGGCGGAATATGAATGAAATGTCAAGGATGGTCCAGGGGAGAAAGATCTTCAAAGTCTTTCCCCATCCCGCCTAGGATCTCATTCCAACGAAATTCAAGGAATTGACAGGCTATTGTGTACCTGGGGAATATTATAATTCAACGGCCGCGGAGGCTCAACAAATTGGAATTCGACATTGTTCGGATTCCAATCACTAAGCTGCGGACTTCATGCGTTTTTGATCGAAATAGATGAATGGAGAATAAGATTGAGAAGAGATCAAAAAGGTTTGATGATATAGTTACATTGTTTTCGACGCCTTGAAATCATTTGAAAGAACTTCGTCGAACTTATCATTTTTACGATGGACTAACGACTAGACTGTGGACTTTATGCATTTTTGATAAAAATGGATGGATGGAAAATAAGATTGTTTGAATGGATTTGATGATATAGTTACATTGTTTTCGACGTATTGAGATTAGTGAAAGAAGAAATACATTTTCATAGAACTTTTTATTTCTTAAAATCGACAATGGTTCATTTTTATTTTCTATAAAGATCCGCAGTCTACTAATATCGCTTCCATAAAAACCATCGTACTGGTTAAGGATTAAATTTCGCCATAGAACCCGCATTATAACTTCGACGCAAAAACGAAATGGCAGATGGTTCGGAAAAGAGGCCACGAATGCAACAAACCTAAACCTAGAAACGAAAATCCAATACCGAAGCCGCCATTGTCCCAGCAACCGCAAAGTCAACTTATCACACAATTCCTCTCTTATCGCCGTCTTCCGTCCCATCGAAAATTCAGTCGCCCGTTACGCCCGCGATTCATTCCTCGCGGAGCGCCTCCAATTAGTTGTCCCCGTGCCGTAACCATAATTCCTGCCTCATATTCTCCATTTATCCAGTTTCGTGAGCTTTCGTACTCCGTGTGTGCCCTGCGCCCGGTCGAACGAACAAAACCAAAAGGCCGAAAACAAAATGAAAGATGAACGTTACCAAACAGAGCCCGTTGGTACACCAGAAGGGGTAGCAGGTCGGATGAAGGGAAAAAGGCTAAAAAGGGCGAAAAAAGCGAAAAAAGCCGAAAAAGAGGGACAGAGACAGAGAAGGGAAAGAGAACAATAAGGAAAAAAAGAAGAACGACGCCGAACGTCCTTTCTTCCAATGCATAAGCGTGCCTTGGTACAGGTATTAACCTCTCGGTGGGCTCTCTCTCTCTTTCTCTCTATCATCCTCTCTCGCATTTTCTCTCTGTCATTCTTTCTCTTTCTGTCTTCCTCTCATTTTCTCTCATTTTCTCTCATTTGTTCTCTATCTTTATTTCTCTTTCTGTCTTTCTCTCATCTTCTCTCCTTCTTTCCTTCTCCCTCTATCTTCCTTTATTTCTCTCTCCCCCTTTCTCTCACTCATTTTGTCTCTCTCTCTCTCTCTCTCTCTTTCTCTCCTTACTCTTTCTCCTTGTCTCTTTGTCTTTTTCCTTCACTATTTCTCTTTCCCTCTCCCTTTTTCTCCTTGTCTTTTCGCCTCTTTCCTTCGCTCCTCTCTTTGTCTCTTCATTTCTCTCTCTCTCTCCCTCACTCTTTCGTTCGGTTTCTCGGGTCTTTCTCCAGCACACGCGTGCACTCCGGCTATAGTCATCGGATTCTCTTTTAGGCACCGTGTTAAGACTGCCAGATGAAAGTATATAACCGGTTCGCAGCTGCAGCCAGACTGGAGACTGGGCATCGCCCGGCAACCAACACCACACACCATGACACATCTTCAGGTACACATGATGGCGCCAGGGGCGGATTCACCTTTTCAGTTACACACCGACCGAAAGCGCGCCTTCGAAACTTTAATCCCATCGACCTCTCGCCGATGAATCGGTTGAACCACGCAGAGATATGGGATCGTTTACGATGATATGCGACCCCCTTCGTCGAATCTTTTCCAGCACGGTTTATGCGAGCGGCTCCTTAGCGCTCTTGTTGGTCCGTTTACGGACAAATAGCCGAGCTTCGGGATAAATAAAACGCACCTTTTTAATTCGTACCGTTATACGAACAAGCTGCGTGACCGTCTCGCCGAGCACTGCTCCCATGCCGGAACGTTTAACCGATAGCATTTGTACTTTTGAAATTGCCTTCCGAGGGCTGTGGTTGCTGCCAGTGATGGAAACGCGGCACCTTGGATTTTGGATCGTTTCTTTCGGTTTGTATGGTCAGTAACCGCGGCAGGATTGTGCAGGATTAAAATTGAATGAGTATTTGATGAACTGTAAGTATAAAGGAATATTCAATTATTCAATAATACAATAATTTAATTAAAATGTAATTCGGTGTTACAAATTGAAATATGATTACGAATTATGTGCAATTCCGAGTTACGAGGAGCTAAAGGTGAAAAAAATAAAATTGAGAAGAAACCACATCAATCATTTGTCATGGAATTTGTGTTATTTTGTAAATAAGAGAAACATTCGGATAACATTGAATGATGAAACCAAGGAAACGATGGAACAAGAATAGATATGAAAGATAATTTATTCACACAGTTCTTTCAGTAATTCTGTTACATTGTATCTCAGTTACATTGTATTTCAATCACATTGTATCTTAATCACATTGCATTTTTAATACACAATTACTCTGCAATTCAATTACACTCATGATTAGAGTAATTAGCTATTAAATTAATTTAAACGTTTGAATTGTGAAATGCAAAATAGTGATAATTATAAATTAATAAATGACATACAATCTAATTAAATTACATAATTCAGTTACAATATACTTCAATTAGCATGGTTATAACATTAGCTATGGTTATAACAGTAATGGAAACACAACACCTTAATTTTTGGATCATTTCTTTAAATGAGAAAGTAATACTTTGGTTTTTGGGTAATTTTTAGAGTTGGAAGAGTTGGTGGTTGTTTTGGGGTAAGTTCTTTCGGATCAATGTGAAAATCGAGTGCTGAGGAATAGGTGATACTCGCTTTGTTTTATGCATACTGGTATTGTAGCTATTGTCTCAGAATAATATTCTACAATAATGTTCTTTACGATAGTAAAAACATTTAGTTGTTGATTTACTTTTATGTAGAGTGATTTGAGTCGGTTTGATACAGTCTTAAAGATTCCAATCTGGAAATATTATAACGAGATTGTAAACTTTTATGTAAAAATTGTTTGCATTCGTTAGAAGATGTAGAAGGTGCATAAATATTTCTTACCTTGATGATGTCAACGAGTTCGCAGTAATGCAAACAGTATATTTTAAATTTTGTAAATGTTTTGCTTCTGTGCATCTACTCATTTTTGCCATAAATGCATCAAATCAGCAAATTATTACTAATTTCTAGTCTGCCAAATAATATGTCTTTGCAGAAAATGTAAAAATTTTATTCAAACAGTCTATTTATTTCCAACGATATATCATTTCATATTTTCTTTATTCGCCTGCAAAGGGTTGATAATTCGAAGCAGTTTAGAGTAATGCAACAATATTTTTTAATTCTTCGGTGGAAAGTTCAATGTGAATTGTACTGAGTGATAGATTTTTAGAGAAAGTATTGCCAATTACCGTAAATAAAATAGAAAATTATTAGCCCTTTGCAGTCGAAACCATTTTAACTCGAAATTGAAAATAGTTTTTCTGACCTATTAAAATGCTGCATATAATCGTGTATATTTCATAAAAGTATCTAGAGAACCATGCTCACATATTTTCTCCGGAAGGTAAACATAAAGCGGTCAGTTTGGTTTTATTAATTTTACGAAGTAAGCAGAAACGTAAGAAATACGATCATCAACCACTAATTTTGTTGGTCGAAACGCGATAGGACGAAACGCGGACGCAGATTTTACGATCCTGATATAATAAACCTCAAAGGACAGGGACCGTTTAAAAAATTATCATTTCTCGGTATGATTGGCTAATATTACAGGCTTCGAGTTGATGCGACTTTATGATAACATTACGAAACCGAAAGTTATTTCGTTTGGTCCCGTCTGTTTTATTATCGGCGGATTTTATTACACTTTCTCTTTCCGTTCTTTTCGAAAGAGTACGGCCTAACTGCTTAATCTTGCGAAGCTATTCGTAGAAAGATTCTCTGAATCTCTGATCCACGCGATGCCAATGAATCGAGTTAGGAGAAATCAGGAATTTGGTTGATGAATGCCATTGTGTCGTTTTCTAGTGGCACGAATTTAAAGTTCCACATAACATCGTTTTTCTAAAACTAGTATTATACACAACTAACTTGGCTCAAATTAGTTTTGAAGAAATCAATTTACAGAGGATTATTTTTCTATGAATATCAAATAGTGGATGGAGAATTTTTGACATAGTTTTTGCGAAGAAAGTTAAGAGCATAATATAAAGGTAAACAAAGACATTGTTGCTGTATTGTTCTGATTAGTTAAGAGAAGGACTAAGAATAATTTTTAGTTACCTTAGACAATGTTCAACAATTTAGAAACTAACAATATGTAACATTCGAACATATATGTACATGTAACATTCTTGTATTTGCCACATAAACCATTTGGTTTATAAATAAATGAATAAATAAATGATGAATACCGTGGTCTGGTTTTTACAGCGCCATAAAAGATGAGCATCAGCGTTGTGAAATGATATAACTTTCACAGAGTTCTTTATCATTCACAGAGATCTTTTATATTAAAAGTTTCCTTCAGACTGTTATTTAAGATTTCATTTCACTGGAAATCGGAGCTAGTAAACTAAAATTGTAGACATTCGTTGAACATCTCCTATTTACATTCCTTCTAATATTTCAGATTAAATCCTCCGCACGAAATTATATTTCTTTTGATTTTATTTAAAACAGTAAAAACATATTAACTTCTTAGTCGTGTAAAATATTTTCCAAGACCAAAGTACATAGATCATTGCGATGCACAATCGGAACTGTGTGCAATTTCATTGAGCCAAGATGTTTTGAAGATACTCCAAAATGTCTGAAATTGATGAATTCGTTTCACCAAAGTTTTCATTGAAATATCAAGAGACTGTACTTACTCAGACAAAATAAATTAGTGTGTTTCGATGACCAGTATAAATGATCAAAAAATAGAGGATCGAAGATCCATTCCAGTTTATATTTCCAATAGCAGGAAGATCAAACATTTCTTCCATTTTCTACTTTGTACAGTAATGCATCTCATCCTTTCGTAAATTAGTTCTAATAAAATTGAGAGTCATTAAAACAGTATTATATCGACACCATCCTGTAAAATTATAGAAGAACTGATCGTTTTTAAATTATTTTAATTCGACTATGACTCCCAAATATTCACTGGAAATGCAACTGTTTGCCATATTTTCTACTTTCTAGACTAGTGTATTTCATTCGTTTCAGAAACTAGTGATATTAAAGCAGCAGTCAAAGAAAATAATACAATACTGTTCACTTATCAAACACCATTTTGTTATCTGTTATGGAAGAATCAGGAATCCTGAAGTTATGTCAACACTCGTGACTCACAAATATTATCTAAAAATGCAACCACAAAGTCGTAACATCTATCAACTATTTACCTTCTTTTCTACTTTACAAACTATTCCATTTCGTTCGTTTCATAAAGTAGCTACATCAAAATAGCAATCAAAGGAAATAACACAATATCAACGCCATGCTATTAACTTATAAAATAACCAAGTTCTGTTAAATCGAACAGCTTTGATTCCCGAATATTAACTGAAAATGCAATCACGAAATTGCAACATTTATCAGCTATTTGTTTTACTCTCTACTTTGCAGACTAGTATATTACATTCGTTTCATAAACTAGATACATTAAACTGCCAGCCAAGCAATATAAAATAACATCAACTATTCACAACGAATACTATAAATTATATAATACTATAAACGTTAAGTAGTAACTGTGGAATAACTAAGAATTCATTCGCCACAAAGCATCGCAACATCTCAGTCTCTCAAGAACAGTGGAAAGTGGCACGCAAGAACGGGGTTAGAAAGAGCAGAGGGAGGGAGAGAGAAAGAAAGAGAGAAAGAGAGGGCGGAAGAGAAAGAAGGAGAACTAAATTACTATTATTTAAAAGAGCTGCTAATTAGCGATGCCCTCGGGGCGAATGCTAACTGATCGATTATTCGCGGCCACCAAAGGGGTGGCAGAGTTGCGGTGAGCATGCAGAGAGAAAGAGAGAGAGAGAGAGAGAGAGAGAGAGAGAGAGAGAAATAAAGATCAAGAAGAAAAGACAAAAGCGAAAAAGATTCGCCGAAGGACTCGGGGAGAGAGTCCATCAGCTGGACTTCACGGACGCACTCGTTGCGATAAACATGTACAACGTTGTAAGCGATGAAGGACACGAGAATGCACGGTGGTTATCATCGACACATTAACATGCTCGCTTACGGAGATAATGATGCGCGGTGGTTCTCGGCTGCTTACGTTTAATGGCCGACGTCGGCCGAACGAGCTTGATCCACAATGAACAGCCGGAATGCGGAGACCAGCGTGAACGTTATATCAACATTCGAGGGAGAGAAGGGCCGAATAATCATTTTTCCTCTGGAAACAATGAAATTTTACCGACCCCATGGAAATTCATGGAAATTTCAGGACACTTATATGAGAAACCGGGATTTTCCCGAGTGAAGAACTCGAGAGATCGTGAAACTCGTTGCTCTTCGATGTTGGAGAACTTCGTCGATCTGTAGCAGAGTAACTTTAATATTAACCGGAGAATTTATACTTTCTTTCGTCATAATATTGTTTATAAAAGAACAAAAACGTGGATATAATCTGAAGACATAATAATTGAATAAATTTTATTTGCTTAGCTAAAGAAATAATTCTAAATGAAACAATGTCTGATTTTAACGTTACTTTAATATTTGAAGACACTCAAAAATATAAATGAATATTTTTACACAAGAAGTGTTCTTCTTGAAATTAAGAAGTGATTTTTGTAGCTTGTTGCTTATTTATTAACTTTTTTCAAACGTTGAGGAATATTGCAGATTACAACTCAATATTATACATAAGCAGATATAAATATAAATGAGCAGGTTACCCTACAAAAATCGCTTCTAAATTACAAGAAGAAAAACTTACTAAATTACAAAAAAAAAATATTTCTTTACATTATTAATATAAGTTATGAAATAACCAAATTATAAATAATATAATAAATATAATATAACATAATATAATAAATAATCCATACAATCACGTAAGTTATGTGAATTAATTTTGTACTATTGTTAGCTAGATACAGTGCCTGAATTTATATAGTGCCCAAACAAAATTATAATGGAACGAAGTGACAATTTTGTGATATCCGAATAATAAAGTTAATCACCGTATGTGGACTGGCAACAAGCTTAATGCGATTTTATTACTGTTTATTTAACCGCGGAACATTATGCAAATTTATACGTCCGTCGATCATTTACCGAGCCTGAAATTCTGCAAGATGTTACTTCTTCTAGTAATAGTTTTCGTACAACATTGTGCACGTGTGCGGAATTTTGAAGCATGGTTTGAAGGATGTTGTAGCTGTTGCCGTGGTCAGGCTGCTGATAGTTTTTCCTTTGCACAGGCTCCGGGAGAAATTTGAATATTATATCATGTGGTACGGTCTGATTCTCCGACACACAAATTCATTATTCATTACCTTGGAAATCATGCGAATTCTTATTCTCTGAGGTTGGTCGTGGAAGTCGGAATGATGGAGAAGTGTTTTGCATTAAGTTACAGAAGTTTGTGAAGAATTGAAGAGAATTTGTAAAAGAAGTTGCCAATTTTGGTATGAATGACTTTATGAATTTAGAAACGATAAGTATTACAAATTTAGAGATTAGTGACCTTGTAAATTCACAAATGAATGACTTTACAAATGTATAAATGAATGTCCATGAAAATTCGGGTATACCACAAATTCACAGAAATTTGCGTTCTACACAGCGTCCTCTCTTCAATTCTTGAAGGATTTCGAATTCGCAAATGAAAGTTGCATAATAGATGGAATTTCGAAGGATGTAAGTTGCATAACAGAGTGCACGGATAAATGCTGCTGCTTTACTAAACTACGGAAAAGTGGTTCAGGTGTCAGATAACCCTGAAACAAATTTATTTATCTTTGTAGAGTTCGCGTTTTCATTTTTCGAACTACTGCTACTTCAATATGAATCATGTATGGATTATTAAATAGTGCTAATGCATCAGTCGATGAATATTGTAAAGGCTGCTGCGATGATGGTATTGTTGGAGTTAGGGGTGAAAGGTCGTCTTCAATCGCGTTAAAATTTCGTAAATTTCTGTAGGTAGTTGACAGTTGCTGGGGATCTTCAATTGAACGGTAGTAGATGTGCCATTGCTTCGATTGGGAGATTCAATTTTAACGTAAGAGGGTTTGAGTTTATATAACGCAGTCGATTTTGTAAATTAAAGTAGCAAATATCAATCCTGAATTTAATAGTAGTAGATGTTCCATTGCTTTGAATAGAAAATTGAGTACCAATGTGAAAGAATTTAAGTGTATGTAATGCAGTCGATTTTGTAAATTAAAGTAGCAAATAACAATCCTGAATTTAATAGTAGTAGATGTTCCATTGCTTTGAATAGAAAATTGAGTACCAATGTGAAAGAATTTAAGTCTATGTAATGCAGTCGATTTTGTAAATTAAAGTAGCAAATATCAATCCTGAATTTAATAGTAGTAGATGTTCCATTGCTTTGAATAGAAAATTGAGTACCAATGTGAAAGAATTTAAGTCTATGTAATGCAGTCGATTTTGTAAATTAAAGTAGCAAATATCAATCCTGAATTTAATAGTAGTAGATGTGCCATTGCTTTGAATAGAAAATTGAGTACCAATGTGAAAGAATTTGAGTCTATGTAATGCAGTCGATTTTGTAAATTTGGACAGACAAAATTCAATCATGAATTTAATAGTAGTAGATGTTCCGCTGCTTCGATTAGAAAATTCATTATCAGTGTGGAAACATTTGAATCTATCTAATGCAGCCGACTTCGCAAATTCAGATAGAAAAAATTTGATTATTTGGTTTCGTTAATAAATTGTAGAAAAATATGCATTGTTCTAGACTTTTCTAGGTATAATTGAAAAATTGGAAATAAGAAGATTATACTTAAGCTACGTACACGTTACAATGAATTGATTTGAGACAAACTTTTTATTACCATTTTCGTGAATATGATCATGTTTTCGAAATTGATTTGATCTATTTGTTCGTATTAACTAACAATAAGGCCAAGGTCATAAAAATCAAAATTTCATGAGATTATAACCTTCTTTACAGTTGTCGAGCATAAAATTGTGCATTTCAACGTATTTTCCTTATGTTTGCTAAACCAAAATATGAATGATCATTGGACAGTGTTCGAAGAGGTTCGTATTAATTTATAAAAGTAATAATAAGACATTTCTTCTGATTTTCAACGAACGTTATTGTAATATTTCCCGCGATGTATTGAATAAATAACTCGTAAATGTATCGTTACAATCTGAATAATCGTAAATCCAAAAATTAATGGCTCGTTATTTTCACGGGTTCCGTAAATCAAGTGTTAAACCTTTGCTAAAAGTAATATCCAAAAAATATCAAAAGATGTCTTTCGACAACTTCGGTAGAAATAGTATTAAAATATACCGGCTACACGCAAAAGCATTTGCACAAACAGCACGGACCGTATTGTATTAAGCGTTCATTCACTGGCCAAATCATCCGAGATCCTAATATTCGAAAAGCGACGTGTCTGGAGCTCCTTAGCCTGATCAATTCGAGAACGTCCCCAAAATCGCCTAAATTCTCGTCCTCGCAACGCAGGACCGTTTTGCGAGGACTGCGTTTAGGGCACCGAGCGCGCACTGCCACACACATACACAAACAGCCACACATATCCACACATGCACACACTGTCAACTCGCACAGGCATGGAGAGAGTATGCGAAAGAAAAGTTGGAAGAGGTGAGGAGGCAGAGTGTCGCCCAGGTGCCCGACCAGCCTTTGCCGAACTCTTCTCCACCTCCTCGATCTGAGCTCGGTCTCCTCTCTCTCTCTCTCTCTCTCTCTCTCTCTCTCTCTTCTCCCATTCTCTCCCATTCTCCGGCATTCTCTGGCATTCTCTCTCTCCAGGGCACGCTCCTGCGGCTGTTTCTTGCTGGCCGGCTCGGTGCCCTCTCAGTCCGTCTTTCTCTCTCCCGCGAGCCTCTTCCTAACCTCCGGGACGACGACGAAGACGACGAGGACGACGACGAGGACGACGAGGACGACGACGAGGACGACGACGACGACGACGACGGGTCCCTCGTCCTTTCCTCTTATCCGTGCCATTGGTCATTAGCGATTGCCGTCCACCGTATCATCAGGTCCCGGCAGTAATGGGACCTCTTACGATCGTGCGGGGCCCAGTGTTCGGTCGCGCGTCATCCGAGGCTCCCCCTGCTCTCGTCCTGCCTTGGTCCTGCCCTCGGCCTGCCCTCGGACCTCCTCCGTCGGCCCGGTGTCACGTGATTTAGCGGATTATGCCGGATCGTCCTCGACCTACCGTTTGTCGGATCCGCGCGGCTGATAACCCGAGGTTCACCGGTCCGAGCCCGGAGAGCCAGTTCGGCTCGTGCCCGGCCCTTGGTGTCCTGTTCTCGGGAGAGGCACGCCGCGCCGAACGGAACCTTCTTCTCTCTCTCGATCGGATCCATCCGATCCATTCGATCCGGTGCCGCGAGTTTTTCTGGCCCGGCCGTTTGTTGGTGACTCGACAGTGTCCCGTGAGTGATCAGGTAGCGAGCACGCGAGACGCGGCTGCCAGTGCTTCTTGCCGAGCCCTTGGTGTCCGGCTCCACGATGCCAGCTCGGCCGCTGGCTTTCTTCTGCTGATTTCTTTCGTGCAAGTGGATCCGAGTGCGACACACACACACACACACACAGTGCCTTGGTGATATCGGTCGAATAGATCGCCGTGGAATAGATCGGATCGGCGTGGTTCTTTTCTCTTTGTTTTCAAAATCGATTCATCACGCGTCCGGTCGAGCCGGTCGCGCGCGTTGTCCTTGCTTCGTTCGGCCGGTCGTTTCATTTGCATAAACGTCTCGAGGGCTCTCCCGGTTCGTCTAGCTTGTTAACACGGTCAGAGAACAACGCGGTGCTGCGCGCGGACCAGTTTTTCTCGTTAACGAAATCGCCGCGGATCCCTCGGCTAATTGATTGAATCGTCGATGCCGCGATACAGGGGACACCTGTCCGGTCGCGGTGGCTGCTCCGTCTCGGCGTCGATCCGCCGATATCGTTCGCCTCTCGAACGCCTCGCTGACAGTGCATAAATTTCCGCCGCGTGCTGTTTTATCGCGGAACCTTGAGCACGCTCTAAGACGATCCGGCACGCGAAATCCTGGATCCCGGGCTATTCCACGGAGTCCGGTGGGTAACCCGTCGCGGACACGTATTTCTTCGGCACGCTCGGCTGCTATCTCTAGCTTGATAATGAACTCCTCCGACGGATGACATTCCAGTCGCACGTGTCACGGTGATTTAACGACGGCTGACCCAGAAAGGAGATAGCTCTCCGAGAGCCGACTGCTCGGTACAGACGTGATGATCAACGCTCGACCTTGGGCCCGCGAACAATTCAACGAGTTCGAAAGTATTCCCCCGGTTTCCATCGTTCTGCTGTCGCTCGAAAGTGCTCGACCTTAAATCGGCGGTGTTCGATCGACGCATCGATTTGGAAAATAATATTTGATTCCGGCGAGGAACCTCGTCGGTTTTATGGTGTTGCACGGGATCCTGGATTGAATAGTAGGATTTATTGTTGGTGAATATCAGTGATCCTGTAATTTTTGGTGTTTCGTTGCCAGTGTTGATGCTCGCTCCAGCGATCACTTTGTTTAATATTCAATCAGCGCTCGGTAGATCGATCTTCTTTATTGCCACGGTTTCTGGGCTTATGTGTTGTCGAAACAGATTAATGTGTCAATTATCAGTGGGTGTTAATAGTTAATCTTCGAGTCACTTTATTTAATATACAATTAGTGTTCGATCGATCTTCTTTATTAGTATTGTTTCTAGACGTATATATGTTATCTTGGGCATTAATATGTTAATTAACAGTAGATATTAATAGTCGATTTACTAATCCCTTCATTTCTACGGTTTCTTCGGTTATGTGTTATCTTAGAGATTAATATGTTATAATTATCAGTGGGCATTAATATATTTAATCTATCAGTCAGTTTATTTAATTTTGGGTTTATCTTAGAGATTAATGTATTCGCTATCGGTGGGTGTTAATATTTAATCTATCAGTCACTTTCTTTGATATTCGATCAAGATTTATCAACGTGTATGTAATCGATAATATTCAGTCTATCGGTCACTTCCTTCAATATGAAATTAATATTCGATCGATCAATCTTCTTTCTTTCTATAGACTCGTTACGTATACGTATATATCACTTTGTGTATTAATATATTAATTATCGGTGATTGTTAGTATAATGTTGCTGCATTATACATCACGCATGTATTTTGTAGGAGACGGTTGTTGGTACTGAATCAATGAATCAGTTTTGCTCATAATTACACATAATTTTATACTTCAGTTCGTATATAATCATATTATTGAAATTATTAGTTTTCGAATTTAAATGAAAGACGAATTTGATTACAATTTCTACATTCATGCCTTTATTAATGATTATTAGCATGTAATCGATAAATCACTTTTAAGTACGATCACTGTACTCGTATATCGATATTAATTTTGCCTTTCAACTTTATACTTTCTGCTTTCAAATATAATTTTTACGTTTCTACAGAAATCATTAGCGTTTGTCACTGTTGAATTTATAAACATTAAAATTTAGTTTTTCTAGTAGTACAGTATTTTGATATTGTACCATTTTAAGTATATATTACTATATATTATGTGCTACAAGTGTTTAATACTCAACCAATGAATTGTCTATAAAGACGTGTAAAGATTATCAATTATTACGAGTAGTTTATTAATAAAACATTTTTAAATTTTATTTTTATATGACTATGAGTAATCCTATATACTTTCTGTATTCTACATTATATTATACATCGATATAAGAATTATTACAAAACTGTACACAGTGAGTCAGTTTCAAATATAAAGTCAATATTTGTATACAAGTGATTAGTAATTATTAGACTGTAGATAATTGTACAAAATAAATATCGTCATCAGTAATTGCAAGATGCAGACTTTTTCTAAAATTTTTATTTGCTATTTTGCATTCGATTCGCTCATTTTTGTTATAAATCCATGAAATCCGCAGTCTAGTGATTATCAATTATCATTTCCATTTCTTTATTCGTATTTTTATTTGATATTATACCGTTCTATAAATTAATTCATGAAATACTTAAAAATATCGGTACACAAAACTGATGGACTAGCTTCAAACATAATGCCAACATCAGTATGCAAATGATTAGTGATTATGAATTATAATTTCCAATTCTTTATTCGCATAGCAAATACACGTTGCATCCATTTCCAAATTATATTGATTACAGGAATTTGCCATCATTCAATTTCGCATATAATTTCTAATATTTCGCACTGACTTCGCGGCACGCGATTTTCTGTGTCTGTACATTAATTTTGAGATTTCGCCGATTCAGACGATGGAAACTAGGAACAATGAACTCTGTGTTCAATAATAATCATCCCGACGCCGCGTGGTAGTTTAGCCGCTTATACGTTCGTCGTATAGAATTTCATGAAGTTTCTTCGATCGCGAACGTGTGTCCGTTGTGTGTCACTGTTCCAAGGGTGTTTTGTATTACCGTGTATAATGGAATGGAAATAAATCCCGCCGCTTGTATACGTTCCACGTGCTTAATGTTATTGTCGCATTGAATTTACGATTCGTCGAGCGGCCCCACGATGCCTCAGTGTTTTCTTTCCTAGTGTAGGCCAACGACATTTAAATAACAATCATAATGGTGTTCAGCTGCATCTGCAGTTAAATTGTTTAGCGGCTGCGCGTGTAATTATGAAAATTGATCGTGCACATTCGTTGAATTAAACAGCCGTAAAAAGATCAATTAAATGCGAGCCGTTCATATTTTCACTATAAAACGTACGCTTTTAATATTTTAGGCCCTCTCTCCGTATCGGTCGTTGAACACACTGCGCAAACACGTAATCAAGTTTTATGAAAAATCGCGCGCCGATCTGTCTACCGGGGAAGTGTTGTTTCGATGACAATTAATTCGAACGGGATATTGTTTTCCAATATTGTTGTTCTCCGTTGCATCCGGTCGATCGAAAATGCCAATTTGTTGCAGGCCAATTTAAAACGCGCGCTTCGGAAAATTTTAATCCCCGTTGCGATTATCGATCTATCGGTACGTATCGGTGGTTTCATTTTTTTTTTCGTAATGAAATCAATCTCCACAGCAGTGTAAATAATCGTCGTGCCAAAATCCTGCTGGGCAAAAAGTGCAAATGTGAGGCGAACAATTTCTTCGTTTGCCAGGCGCGTGTACAGTGAGACGTCGGAAAATGTTCGAAACATAGGATGCCGAGTGTGTGCGTGAAATCGGAAGCATCGGTGAGACGATGTAGTGTCGTGCGACGTATGAATAGGAACCTGTGAAACGTGCAAGTCTGTTTGAAATTAACGTGGCCACCGGTTCTGTGAAAAATATTGGAAACCGTGACGACCAGATGGGAAGTGATGTCTACCTATTATGGCAGAACCGTTCTCGAAGAGATTCGTCACAGCTAAGGTTTGATTCATTTTCGTTCTCGATCCTCTCCCCCAATTATCGAATTGTCAACGTCATGTGTACTAACACCCGGCCGACTAAAGCATGGGCATCGCGAACTTCAGGGGGTCCTTTGTTCATTCGCGCGGTTTTCCGATAGTGGATATGTCTTTCCAGGAATTCTGCGGACGCGCCAACTTGGATTTCTTGTACGCGGACTGCAGGTTCAGAGCTGGATAAAGATAGTTCGACTAAGACATACAAATACTTACAAGTACACTATACTATATGTGCTCCATTTGAAATAGTCATTTATTTCTGCATTAAATGAAATACTAGTTGCAATATTTCGATAGTTATTTCTTATTTTAATGCGAAATAATTATTTCTTATTTTAGTTTCAAATAGTTATTTCTTGTTTCAATTTCAAATAGTTGTTTCTTATTTCAATTTCAAGTAGTTATTTCTTATTTCCATTCTAAATAGTTATTTGTTACTTTAATTTCACATAGTAATTTCTTATTTCAATTTTAAATAGTTATTTCTTAGTTTAATTTTACATAGTTATTTCGTATTTCAATTTCAGATAGTTATTTCTTATTTCACTATGAAATAGTTATTCCTTATTTAAAATTCGAATAATTATTTCTTATTTAATTTGAGATAGTTATTTCTTATTTTAATTTGAAATATTTATTTCTTATTTCTGTGTTAAATATATAGGATGCTAGTTGAAATACTTCACTGATTTTTCAAATATGTAATAAGTACGGTATACGGTACGGTATAATAATCAAAGTAACTTTTACATTTCTAGTAATATTTAAACAAAACTTAACAGAACATCATATTTCTATATTTCTGTATTAGAAATAATTAAAAATAGAATTACAAAATTAGAATATTTTGTTATGTTTTCGTTTTAATACAGATATCTAATGATACATAATGAATATATAAAATAATATATATGTATATAAATATAATATACATAATAAAATAATATATACAATATAAATAAAGATATATAAAGTAAAAGTTACTTTGACCATATTCGTATGTACCTTGTTAAAAGCAAACAGATATTAAATGTTCCAATTACATTAATTAATTAAGAGAAATATAAGGAGAAACTTATTTCTCAACAGAATATGTACTTGTACTTTTTTTTCTATAGGTTTATTTTCTTACATGGATATTAACCATGAGAAATAGAATTTCAAATAAGTAATAAAAATTTAGTCACATGAAATGTTATTTCAAGTAATTATTTCCAGCAGTTCTGAAGAAAATACTACTTGAATTAATAACTTACTTTACCACAACATAAACAACCATTTTCAATAATAATAAACAATATAAATATTACTTCACACATACAAGACTATTTCATTAATTATTTCCAATACTTTTTCAAATATTTTTACCCAGGTCTGTGCAGATTCATGGTAAAATTGAGTAGTTATTTGGGATAGTAAAAATATTCAAGGAAGAAAAAGACTAAGTGGTTCCCGCTTCGTTTATCAGATGCATAACATTTCTATTTTACATCGAACCTGCTGTCTTCTCATATAGTGTGCTTTTATACTATCTTCCACTGGTTGGAGTAGATACAATTATCTTTATGCGGTTGTAGCTCCTGTATCTTGTAATTAAGTCAGACCATTTTTATTTCGCATGAAATTTGCAATCTAGTTATAACATTCTTGTGCCTTTGGGTGAAAATTATGCAGCTTCTTTCAAACACATCGCTATTAACACTAGAACTGCCAAAACCAGTCTATATATGACTGGTTTCTGATTTTATTAAAATTCCTTATATTATAAACATGTTCCTAGGAGAAATTTTTAAATAAACCTCTTTATCCAAGCACATGTAGATTTTATGTATTTATAAGAAAAAGTGGTGGGTGTAATTTAAAACAGTAAGAAGGCTAATAATTTAGTAATAATTTTAATTAGATAAGAATTGAGGTTTACGTGTGTCAATGTATTAAATCGATCTTATTGGAATTAGTTAAAAGGTGGAAAGAAAATATGATCTCTGCATAAAGACTTGACTATGTATTAGGTTATTAAGAATGAAATGCATACTTTATTCTACAGTGTTACTATAAAATCTATGCATACCCAATATTACCATAGAAATTATACGAAATTTAAATAAATCCAATCTCGTTATAAAACAGTATATGTTAATCGCGTTTAGAGTTCGGCAGTTCTAGTGACAATAATACAGAAGTATGTTTTAAACGAATGAAGAAATAACCTTATCGTTTTTGAACATGTAAAAGAATAAACAAATAAATTTCAACTTTTAAATTACCAAACAAGCTTGTAATAATGAAATGCAAGCAGAAGCTGCAAAGTGCCAGGACGTACAAAAATATTTGTCATCAGTGGATGCAAATCATAGCTCATATTTAATGCATCTATCGAAAAATCCGCAAACAGTAACTGAAAAAACAAAATTTGGGATAGTGATTCAAAATTTTGTTCGTTGAACATCTTTTTCTAATATATATAACATAGTTAAAAATACTACACCAGATTATTCAATTTATATTTCCAAAACAGCATGAATTTACTATTTTCCGAACATTTAAACAATAAAGGGATGTAGTTGTCTAACAATTGGACTGCGGATATCATGCATTTATAACAAAAATCAGCGCATCGAATACAAAAGAGCAAAAATATTTACAGAATTTACGAGTATTGCTGCATTATTCTCAACAGTGTTATTCATAAAGATTATAAATCATTCATAAATTAGTCAAAAATGATTAAGAAACAGAATAAATATCTTGTGTAGATTTGTGACATAATATATAATAAATGTAAGTAATGAATGTTCATAATATTTACGTATATATAAATGTATTATATTACACGTATATTAATTATTATATATTATATTAATATATTACATTTATATTATATTATATATTATTATATATTATATTAATTATTACGTATATTTAAATAAATTCGTCACTAAAAAGAGGAATAATGAAATAAATGTTTGAATACAATTTTTAGATTACATTTACAGATATCTTAAAATGCGTAATTTGTTTCTACAATTATATTCATTTATTTATTTTCGTAATTTTAATTATTATACTATTCTTACTTATGCATTATGCGATTTCATATCATTTTTTCTTTTCTCTAACTGTATTTATATATTGTTTTCATGCACAACAATGTGTACAAAGCTGATAATCTTGTAAAGGGTTCCTGGGTCAAATAAAAAAAAAATCATCAAATCGTCGCCACTCTCTGTAATTTCAAGATAACCAAGAAAAAGGAAACGATCTCCTTGGAACGTCGATTGCGGCGAAATTGTAACAATTTGGAGTCCATTGCTTCAATTAGCATCTGGTAATGTAAATGCCGAGGATCAGCCCAAAACCGTCCGATCTTTCGGCAGCGGTAGCATCGTGTAACAATTTTCTACTTAACCGAAACCGTGTTACGAAATATCACGAAGACCTGGCATTGACGTATGCGAGGCTTTTAGCTGGCTACGGTTATACGTTCGAGGCCTTTTAAGTGCAGGTCCCAGGCAGTATGTAATTTTCATGTACGATTCCGTTCCCCGCCTCCCGTTCCTTCGCCGCTCCGGTCCTTTCTTCTTTTTCCGAATAGTCCGAGCGAAACGATCAAGCACGCGCACGCGAGCGCATGATCGTGAATTTACGCTCAAGTTTACGCATTCGTACGAAACGAGCGTGTGCCAGCGTGTGCGCGCTCGTGAATTGAATGGGTCGGTGGGCCGACGGTTTCCTTTCTTTCGAATCCTTCCTCGTTTTCCGCTGTTCGAAAATGAAAAGGGAATAAATTTCAGGATTTACGTAATTGCTAATTTCGTCCGGCGCATACGATCCCGTCTCTTACGATCCCGTTCCTCTTTTTGCTCCGTTTCTTCTTTTTTTTCCAATTCGTTCCGCGGCCCGATCTACAAGGTAAAAGTACCAAATATGAAACACCGTCCAATTATTACCCCTTCTTGAAACGCCGACGCAAATAATGCAATAAAAAGTAGAGCACACGGAGCAAAAGTAGAGCGATCGGTGTCTTTTTTTTGTAACGTCACTCGTGCAAATAGTGTTACGTAACAATCGACTGTAAAAAAAATGTTTATCCGAATGGGGTGTTTGTAAGCTAGAGCCAGATTTGTGCAGAATCACAATTGAATTACTCAAGAAATTATAATTACAATTTTATTGTAATTCGTAATTCAGATCTCCGTTCTATTAAATTACAAAGTAATTTCGTGATTCAATAAGAGTGCAATTCCAGAATACTAAGTAATTCAATTACAATAATTACGGATTAAAGGGTAATTTAATTAAAGTTACGAATTAAGAAATAATAACTGGTATTATTACCATATATAATCTATTATATAATCTATTATGTATATATTATATAATCTATTATAGATTGTAAAAACAATGTGAAGATTTCAAATAGAAGGATATCATTGTTGCGTATTTTATGTACAGTTACTCTCATAAATAACAAATTACAAACTGAATTAGTATTAACGTTCCATTGAAAAGCGTTCCGTAATAGGTACTTTTACCTTAATTCGCATCGAGCTTCGAAATTCGAGGATACAAAATGCTTCGGCGAAAAGGAACGCTCCTCGATGATGTTTTATGCAAGGAACTTCCATTCGAGATTAAGCCAGATGGAGATATCGTCTCCGGCAAGAAGCGGTTAATGATTTATTAGCGATGGAACGATACCTTTGTGCCTGCAGGAAGGACATTGGTTGCAGTTTCGAAAAGCTGCAGCTCGCATTGTGCGTTGCACGCTTTACTTGAAGCTTCTGGTGTATTGAGAGAAATTTTTAATAAGCTGACATTGCTATGGTTCTTGTTATATCATTGTGGAATGTGAAGTAAAAATACAGTTGGATCTCGGTTATTCGGACTAATTCAGGAAACGTGATGAAACATTGGATGATAGAGCAGTTATTTAATTAAAGTTCTAGATCTTTTTGCTGATTCATACAATACTGTTGTATATGTTGATCATTTTAATCCATTTTAATTCATTTATTCGTCATGTAGTTTTGTCTAATTTTATTTTTCGTCGTAATGTCGCAGAAATATTTTGTTCTGTTGTTTCTCTTTCATATTCTAGAAGATTATGCATTATTATTTTCAATTTTTGCATTACATATGCACGTAAGAGAAAATTCAATCTCTTTAAAATTATTAATTCGATGTTAAATTATATATATATATATAAAATAATAATGCATAATCTTCTATATATATATATATATAATAATTCTATATATATATATATATATAATTTAACATCGAATTAATAATTTTAAAGAGATTGAATTTTATATATTATATTATATATATTATATAATATTCTGAAATCCTTGTGTTTCATCTACTTATTTTGATCATGAATGCATAAAATCTATAATCTGTTCATAATTTATTAATTGAAACAGAGTTTTGTGTTACTGAATTCTGACTAGATTTAAAATTATTAAGAGAAGAATTTATATTCAAGTTTTTGTTTAACGAAACATTTTTATTTTATGCATAAATCAGCAATCTATTAATAATGTAATGAATAATGAAACAAAATGTTTGCAACAACAGATCCTGTGGTATTTACACAAGAAATCACAGAAATTAAAGCACTGATATTAACATAAATATGAAATAATTGATAAAAGAATTAGCATTCAAGCTTCCAATTAACGAATCGTTCTTATTTTTTATATAAATCTGCAATCTATTAATAAAAAAATGAAAAGTACAACTACACAGTGATATTTATACAAAACTCACAAAGATTGAAGCACTGACATTAACACAAACAAGAAATCATTAAGAAAATTTCTGCTAGAGTTTTCATTTAAGCGACCACATTTTTATTTTGCATACTATTTACGATTCAATAAAAAACCCAAATAAATGTACGTCACAATAAACACTGTAGAATTATACAAAAATTCGCAGATATTCCAGCGTTTGCCATAAAAATCAGACTAGTTGATGAAAAAACTAAATAGCGTCTATATTTACATAGACGTATATATTGCATAGTATTTATACTGTACATTATGATTTCTGTCCGAACCGTGCCACATCGTTAATTGAAAATCAACGGACAGATGCGTAATATTTACGATGCCGACGAAACGCAAAAAGCAACCGAAAAATTCCGTCACAAGTTCGTTCGATTCCTTTTGGTCCCGTTTCGCATGTTGGAGCAGCTATTAAAGTGTTTGCCCGTCCCTTGATACATTATCGTGCCGAAGTCGAAGGCCTTGGCATTGACTTCGACTTCCTTCTTCTCATCGCGTACGGGGTTTCTTCGCCCACGCCAACACATTCGAATCGTTTACGCGCACGCGTGCACGCACACGCAAGCACCGCCAACGCCAATCGAGTCTTTTTACATCCACATTTCGGGGCCGAAGCATCTCCCGTTCGAGGTCGGGTGATGCGAAGATTAATGTTGAAGTTTTTCTCTTTGCACACGAGTTTGTTCACTTCGGGTCTTAAGCATCCCGACTTTATAACAACTACGGAATATAAATTGTCGACGGAATTCGTCCGAAGATCGTCGCACGATTCCGTCCGGGAATTTTGTGAACTTCGTTTTTTGAGGCATTAACCCCATACTTGGAGATTCGAGTTTTACTTCCCGAGCTTCGTCCTCCGATTCTTCGTTAGAATGTTCGCGAGACGACAGATATAGTAATAAAACTGTAGTAAAGCTTTATTTGTTGAAAGGACAAAGAGAATGTGCTACAATGTTGCAGAATCGATGGTGATTATCGGGCTGCGGATTTTGTGCAGTTATGACAGGAATTGGTAGATGAAATATAAAACAGTAGCAACATTTTAAGAATTCAAAAGTACTGTCATGTTGTTTTCAACTCAAAATCAGTGATCATTTACAAAAATAATTTTCAATGTGTTGAGCCATTTGATGCATTCCATTCAACATAAATATAATGCAAATGCTCATTAAAATCGTGTAGAGCATTTTATTATATTACCTTTTACGTGTCGAGTCCGAAAATGTGGATTTTTGTTGGATATTTTTAAATATTTTACAAATTTATTTTTAAATAAAATATCATCTTTTGAATCTTGAATGTTATAAATAAAGAGATATAAAATATTTTAAGATATGCTATAATCATTACAGTTTGATTTAATATACATTAAAGTTTGATATTTAAGTATTTAATCGATCAAGTATAGATTACAAATGTTAATAATACTTAACTGAAAAGAGGAAATAACGAAATCAATGTTGCAGTGTAATTTTTGCATAAAATAAATGGTTCCTATCATAATAAAAAATCATTATTGAAATGTAAATATTTTCTTAAAATCAGTGTTCTTATGCATTTACGATATGCGCAATAAAATGCAACAGAACATTTCTACTAGATTTTTCGCAGCATTAGACATCGATTGAAAATGTTTAATTTAGCCTTCTACCGAAATAATCAATATCGATTAGCGTCCCTCTATAAAAATTTTCGAAAATAGCCATAGCGCTCGCGGAATGTTTGCAAACGCATCGAGAACGCCAGGACTACTCAATGCATTCTCAGCAGTTGCCGAGACTTCCGTGGGTATATCCTTCGATCTTCAAGTTTGATTTATACGCCGCCTATAAATATTGTTTACAAATTCTCTATGGTAGTCGGCGGCCACGACACTTACTCACGAATTCACGCGAAGATTTTTACAAAATGTTGCATATTTCATTCGATCGGCGCGCACGCGCGCGTTCCCGTGCTTCGCGTGCGTGCGTGCGAGCGTGTTTGTGGAAGCGGGGGCACAACCGATTCTGTCTTTTTTCGGAACATAAAAATTCTTACGCCGCGAACGTCTACGCTTCGTTTCTCGACTTCAAAGGACGCGTGTACTGTAAATCTTGCTGCATCGCCGCAGCGGGGAATGTAATTGATTTCTCTGTGCGCGACTGCTAAATGAGAATAGATGCCCGATGGACATGCCACGGCTATTACGCGACTCCGATCTTTCGCAACTTTCGAGCAAACATGCCAGAACGAAATTTCAATCGACTTTAACGGCGCAGTCTTAACTGCCTCGAAATGCAGCACGAATACTGCGGCCACCGGACTACGTTAGTGCCTCGCGACTTTTTCATTTCGCAAGCAACGAAATCGCGGATATGCTTTCATGGCGAATTATCGAATAAAGAATCACATTATTTAGTGTTCAGAGACGAATTATGTACGTACGTTTTACATAAGCGTTATGAAATATGAATGATCGATAACCATAATTTAATTCATGGTTTTGTGTGATTTCATTTACGGTTTTTAGGAGAATTTTGTAACTAGAAAATAGATAGTAAATAGAATTTTGTAAATTGTCATTTATGTTGCTAAATAATTTTATGCGATAGTGCTTGATTTCATGGACTTCCTATTAATTTATCTCTCAATGTTTAAATAATTTCTCTGTGGACAAAATAATGCTTAATCAATTTTTTCAGTAAAAATGATTAACGATTGAATTATAAGGATTTCAATTTGTACATTGATTTAGTTATTTATGTTATCCAATCATTCTCACACAATGGTATTTTCGTCACTTTTTCTTAAAAGAAACAGTTCAATGAACTTATCTCACTTTATTCCTCGATTTTCAGATCATTTCTCTGTGTGTAAAATGACGTTAAATAAATGTTTTCTCAATAACCAGGATTAAAATTAAAATTCTTACTTAGAACGTTATTAAAATTTCATTAGAAATTAAAATTATAACAAAAATTCATTACAATTGATAACATCTCTTAAAACACAATTGCAATATAAATTTGAAATAATATTTAATTAAAACCCATAATTTTCATTCACAATAAAATAATTGTAATACAAATTTGTATTAAACTTTCACATTTAATGGACACAATTACCCATTTACTTGATCCATATTAGCCACTGATTCAACGAAGCCACTTTGATACGTCAACGTTCACGTATTTCGTTAAGAAGGAAGGGCTTATAATGAATAGTTGCCTCCGTCGAAACTATCAGTAACGATTAACACAGGAAATAGGTTTGCTGGTGATTCCCCGTTCCATAAAACGATCCCGAAAAATGCAAGTTTGCATCCACGCTCTAATCATAACGACGTGATTAGATCCGCGGGTGCAATAAATCCGAACACAGGAAAAATATATAATCGATCATATTAACGAAGTACGTTGTAAAACATGCTTCCTGTAGCCACTCCACTTCCCGATAGAAGTTTCCCATCGTTCCAGATCGATCTTTAATCTCCATCATAATCTTAGATACGGCACAGTTAGAAATAATCCTGTCGTAGTTCGAGACCGCATTCCTTGGGACGTGCCTCAGCACTCCACAACCGAAGACCAATTAATTTTCTTTCTACTCAAGGTGAATGCTTCCAATAATTTAATCTCACGTGACTTGTGTGTACGCAGCTATCGTTTTTGCGGTTCGTATGTAGTTTCAGTATTCGAGGAAACATTTCAAATTTCTAATGTACAAGAAACAAGTTATATTACCAGCACTTTTGTTATACTCTTTTGGGATGTAGAAGCTATGCAGAAGGTAATGCCTAGAATGCAACAGGATCAGAAAGGATTTCACTTTATCTTTGTCAGAGTTTGTGAAACGAGTATTCTCTCATTCCCGTTTTGATAAAGCGAATCGTTGAAAGCAAAGATGGTGTATATTCAGTATTTCGTTAGGTTCATTTACTATTGTTGAATCATATTTAATTTAATATTTTGTTTGATTCTTTTTATTATTTTGAGTTTATAAATTGCCTTACATAAAAGAGTTGGAACAATTTTTCATGTTATTGCATTTTACAGAACTTTAAATTCATCCTTCGTTACCTATAGATTAACTTTTGCCAGTTATTTTTAAATTATATTTATATTATATTTATGTTATATTTATATTATATTTATATTATATTTATATTATATTTATAGTATATTTATATTATATTTATATTATATTTATATTATATTTATATTATATTATATTACATTATATTGATTAGTATTTACATTTACTTTATTGAAAATTATTTATGAACACTATTTACTGAGAAGATTTTTTTAAGTACAGTATACTCTGCTTTCGCAGGCGAAAGGTTTACGAAAGTATTGATAAGAAATCGTTACTGGCAATGAGAGTTGTATCTCTGCGTCGATGTCACGTCCCCAAAGCCAATTCGCCAAACGTTTATCAGCATCGCTACTATTGTGTTGCGTTTATATCTTGCCGAGAAGTATTCGCCATTATTCGAGTAATTCCCGACATACGGAAGGCACATTGTTCTTGTACAATGTCCGCGTAATTTAACACTCCTCGATGAGCATCATTGAGAATAAAGGCTGGTCTCGAACCGTTCCACTATTTCAGTTACGCAAATGTTCCTTTTTCTCCTTTTGCCTTTTCCTATTGTTCAGGTGAAGGCAATTTTTAATTTCTGCTCCATTTTACCTTTCTCCCTTTTTACTTCAAATGTCCGCGAATGTGCAAATTAATCGTTGTTAATATTCCGTTTTACGGTGGCTTGCAAATTCTCTGCTTTCGTTTGTCCTTCTGATTTATGACTAGCAGACAAATGGGGACAGATGAATGGTCTACAAAATGGTAGAGAATGGTTGAGAATTCGTTAATTTTCAAGGAGATTGTGTCAATTGGAATCGCAGAACATTAATTTGTCATTTGAAAGTTGAAAAGGAAATCGATGTGTATCGCAGTTTAAGTATTGGTGGTTCATGGATTTTTCAGTTTAATATTCAAGAAGTATTGTAGTTGGATAAAATTGCATTGTACAGTGAATTCATTGCAATCTTAATATATAGAAAATCATGAATTCATTGAATGTCGATGGTTTTTGAGTAAAACGTGATGAACATACAATTTATTAATTTTGTTATTCAATATTTTAATTGTCGATGTTTGACTGTGCTATAATTTGATAATAATTATAATTGTTCTTTTAATGGTACGAAGCCTTCATTATGAAATATAAAAGTACAGTAACTACGAAGTTGCATATATCGTTGATGTTTGTTGACTTGTAGTTTAATTTTCATTTTTGTTAACATTATATGAAGTTTTATTGTCTAATTAATTAGTTGCTGTTTTTATGGCAGTCGAGACTGAATCTACTTGGTCATTCAGAAACCATGAAACAGTGAGGACATATGCATTGATGATTCCTAGCCTGCGAATTTCATGTATTTCTGATAAAATGTCAACAACGTTTTTCTACAAACTGAGAGTTTCGCACTTAAATACCTTCTTACGTGTGAGTAACTTTCTAAACAAATATAACATTATTGTACAAAGACAAAAGGAAATAATTTTTCACTAAAATAATAATAATTTATCACTATGACAAGTATAAGTGCAAATATATCCAGACAAAAGAGTTGAAAGACATCATTATCTTATTTTGTTTATCATTTCACCAAATTGCTACTATCTCAACAATTTTGTAACACATTGTCTAATAAATTAATTCTTCATTTGGTCCAATTTGAAAACTAGTTAATCTCTAGACTGCAGATTTTATGCTTTCATAATAAAAATCGATAGATACAATTTGAAATAATGAAAAGGCTAGAACAATTTCAGAATATCAATGCATGAAATTGATCGTAATTAAATTATTTAGGAAGGAAGGAAAATATGGTTTCTCTTCAAATCGATGAACACAATTTTTACTTTAATTCCAACCAACGCAGTAGTCACTAGACTGCGGATTTGATTGATTTTCGACTAAAATAACTAGGCTAAATACAAAACTGTGAAGACATTAGAAGATTCGAATCATTAAAATGACTAAAAGAGGAAAGACATCTGTGCCAGCCTATTTCCCAATAATCAACTTAAACAATTTTAATTTTACTTAGGCAATTTTACAGTAATCGCGAGAAATAATTCGATAGCAGTCAGAGGGATTCCCGATTAGGCGGAAATGTCTCTCTGCTGCGAAAGGTAACGGACCGCGTAAATTCCAGTTGGTATGTAGATCTGAGAGCGGTGCCGTTGCGGCGTGCACGAGGCAAAGTATCCCTTATACCGTGATCAAGATACGTCGATGTCTTCATTTCGAGGAAACGAAGCACAGGAAACGATCCCTCTTCATTCAGGAGTTTTCGTATTTCAGCGCTATTGGACGGTGTCGGGGGGTCCGGTGACAGAGTGGGAGTAAGGAGAGGCCCAGAGGGGGCCCAGCGGCTATGCGTTCGGTCAGGAAAGTAGGATGATTGAGTCGACGGTGGTGGGAGGTCGCGAGGGGACGACCTTGCTAGCTGTGTGTGTAAGACGTGTGCGAGAGTGTCTGGGGCACACGGGATCCCGTGGGTCCCTCGACTGTCCCCATAGTATAGTACTCGCGCGGAGACGGCCCTCCGCGAGACCGCCGCGGCGGTTAGGTTCGCCTTGCAGTGTCTTATTACACACGCTGCGGCACTTACTGCACACCAGAGTGCATGCAGTGCCCTCTCTCTCACTCCCTCTCTCTCTCTCTCTCACTCCCTCTCTCTCTCTCTCCATCTCTCTCCCCATCTCTCTCTTTCTCTCTTTCTCTCCCTCTCTCAATCTTCGCCTCTCTCTCGCCCTCTCTCTCTCTCTCTCTTTCTCTCTCTCTATTTCTCTCCCATCTATCTCTCCGTCTCTCTCCTTTCCCGGATAACGTGGTTCCTCAGGGAACGCGTCGCAGATGCACCGGTGCAACCCGCGAACGGATATCCGCGATGCACCCGTGAACGTTCGAAGGCCGTTTGTGATCTCTTCGACACCGGTTTCCGTCTTCTCTCCGCAACCGTGCTGACGAGTATGCTCGTCCGAGCATTGTGCCGTTCGCTCACGTGGTTGACACGCGATCGTTGTGCGTGTGCATGTGCATGTGCATCGCACACCTGCCGATCTTACAGTGATTCGGAAGCTGCGTCCACCGGATAGTGCGGTTACGTCGCGGATCTAGAAGACTCTGTGCGATGTTCTTGATTTCGATAACGCTCCCTGGAGTTATCGTTCCGATCGATGGAGATTTGACGAGGTGTAGTTCGATTTCGGGAATCGATGGGTGGCTACTGGTTGGTGCAAGTTTAGTGCGAATGGTAGTGGCTGGTTTAGTTTCGACGATTTTTAAAGAGATTTTTGACAACGATGTTTATGCATGTGTCGGGAGACGACAGCGACAGGATCGATGAATTGTAGCGGAATTTTTGCATACGTTGCTATTTTAATATGCATGGAGTGATTTATTTAGATTCACACGATTTCGATGCGTAAAATCTGGTAATTTTAGTTAGCTAGTTATGTTTATATGTTCGTTGGGAGATGCAGGTGACGAGGATGTCGATACGTGACACGTTTGAGGTATTGTAGTGCACTTTTTGCATACGTTGCAATTTTAGTACGCGTAGAATGATTTATGTAGATTTGTTCGATTTTTAAATGAAATCTGACAATTTTAGTTACACGAATATATTCATATATTTGTTGAAAGATCAAGATAACAAGGAAGTCGTTCTGTGACACGTTCGATGAATTTTAATGCAATTTTTGCATTCATTGCAATTTTAGTATGCATGGAGTGGTTTATCTGGATTTATTCGATTTTGAAGTGAAATCTGATAATTTTAGTTAGGCAATTAATATTTATATGTTTGTTTGAAGATCAAGACAGTAAGGAAGTAGTTGTGTGACACGTTTCAGGTTTTCTAGTGCAATTTTCGCGAACATCGTAATTTTAAAATGCAATCCACGCTTTTTCCTTTTTACACGATTTTGAAGTAGAACATGTCAGTCTGCGTTCGACAATGATATTTATGCATTTGTTGAAAGATCAAGATAACAAAGTGGTCGCTGTGCGATAGGTTCGATAATTTTCAGTGCAATTTTTGCATTCATTGTGATTTCAGTATACGTAAAGTGATTTCGTTAAATGTCCATGATTCTGAAGTAGAATGTGACAGCTTTGGTTAAACTTTAATTTAATCACATCTAATCAGTCATATTTAACATCTTAGTTGCGTGTCTGCACTCATTGCAGTTTTAGTGTGCAGACATTCGCGAACTAATTCAATTTTTACGAATTTTAAATAAAATATGACAGTCTGTGGTAGACAATGATATTTAATGCAGGTTCGATGAATTGTAATTTAATTTTTGCATGCACTGTTGCAATTGCATCCATTGCAATTTTAATATGGAAATAGTGATTTCTTTAGATTTCGAAGTAGAATGAGAGAGCCTCGGTTAGACGATGGTAATTAGTCGCTTATTATTTGCATATTGATGAGAAAATCAAGGTACATTTTAGTTTCATATTTGCATTCATTGCAATTTCAGTGTGCAGACATACGTAGACTAGTTAAGTTTGGATGATTCATAAGTGGAATGTGACAGTCAGACTAAGACTATACGATTTATTCATTTAAAAGCTGATGAGGAAATTTATATGCATTACAATTTTACCACTTACGTTTAATGTGTTCTAATTTAACTCTTGCACTCACTACAATTTTAGTGTGAAATGTCTTGTAATCTTCTTGGACTTCGATGCTTTTTAATTGAATACGACAATATAAGTTACGCAACATGGTACATTAATATGTTATTTAAAAACTGAGAAGGAAATCGATGTGTATCATATTTCAATCATATTAATAGTTTCTGAGGTTTAATTTAATATTAACTGGATCAAGTTATATTGTTTGGTGCATTCATTGCAATCTTAATGTGTAGAAAATTGTGAACTCGTTAAAAATCGATTCTTTTTATTAAAACGTGATACTCTTAGTCACGAAAAACGATTTATTAATGTGTTATTCAAAAATCGATGTAAAATATATTTCCATCGTCGATGTTTAATAGAAAATTGCAATATAATTTCCGAGAATAGTCAGACACATCTGCAGCTGCACTGTTCAATGCATTCCGGGACATAAACGAATCCACTAATTTTTCCTAAATGCTTTCAGCAAGTATTTTTCAGAAGTATTCCTATCGTATTGAGTTATATAATCGCATTATACTCGGTTCTTCTCAACAACGCGATGTTTGCACGTTTTCAGAATGGTCAATCAAACGATGGTTCTGTATGCTTAACGACGCGATGATCTTGATTAATGGACGACATGGATAACTGTGCGTGTAACCTGATCGAACGTGGATTTCTTTATATGGTTCGCGAGTGACGATGCGTGTCACAGAGTTAACAATTCGAGCTGTTTTGTCGAAGACAGCTGCATTCCGGAGTTCCTTGATAAGTGGATAATTGAGTCCCGTCGCGATGGACATTTTAATTAGCAATTACCCCGTGTCGGATAATTAAACTAACCAAATTTAGAGTGAGAGGAAATTAAGCTACCTCACACATTCTTTTATGTTCGCGAGGTATAACATGGTTGAAAGCTTCTTTAATTTTGCATTAGAGCAATGTAGACAATGCAACTAATTGGACAATTAAGTTCTGATCACAATTACATCATTTTAGATGAGAGAAAATTGAACGAGCTCACACATTGCTGTACAATTGTGAGGTGTGACAAGGTTTAAAGATACTTAATTTTTCATACGAACAATGTAGACAATTTAATTAATTGGAACACACGATTTTCTTCACAATTATATAATTCCGAAAAATGAGAGAAGATTAAAAACACTGACACCCTCTATTAGGATTGCATGATGCGAAAATGTTGCAAGCCTTTTAATTTTGGATTTTGACAATGTAGTGAATGCAAATAATTTGGATAATGAAATTTGGTTGAGAATAACAACGTTTTAGGTGACAGAAAATTGAATAAAATTTAGATAATACGATTTCGTTCGGAATTACATAGATCTGGGTGACATAAAATTGAACAGATTCACACTTTCTGTTATGATCGTGAGACACAACAATGTTGCAAGCCTTTCGATTTTGCATTCGAACAATCTGGACGATGTATAATTGAATTAAATAATTGGACAATAAAATTCTGTTCGTATTCATAATACATAATCATGCGAATGGCAACATTCTTGCACGCTTGTAAAATATGACCCAAACTTGAAAACTTTCTAATTTCGCGTTCGAGCAATCTGTGCAATTCGAATAATTCGACAGTAAAATTCTGTCGACACTTAATATAATGCTAAGCGACAGGAAACGAAACAACTTTCTTGCATGGTTCTGTAGGATCTAACAAGGTTGAAAACCTAATTATGCATTCGGGCAACGCGGACTATGCGAATAATTTGTGACCAACTGTTACGATAAAATTGCATACGCAATGCAACGGGATAAAGGTGAAAAGTTCACGAAAAATCGGAATCGCGCGTGCTGTTTGAAACAAAGTTGCGGTGTCCGGAGGTAATAGGACACCTATCGGTTTCGATCGGGGTCCTAAAATGTCAGATTGCCCGCGTCATAATTCGCCGGCGTGGTGTTCGCTCAATGGGATGCAAATGCATCGTTTGCATGTGGGACGCCGTCTTTCTTCCGTGCACATTCTCGTCGTCGCCTCGCCTCGAAAGTGAAACTGACCTCGGGATCAGATTGTAAAATCACGGGACACTGTCATCAGAACTTTTTCAGTCGACGCGGCATTAAATGCAGAGTGACGTCCCGTTCATTGGAAAGTTTATTCAATACAGGAACATCGGATTGCCTAGTTAATTGGCAGATGGTAAAATTATCGATTAAAGAGAAACTAAATGCAAGTATCGTAATTGGCATTGCGAGTACATCTTTAGTCACTTTCTCGATCTATTGTCAGTGTTTTAATTGGACTGCAATTGTCAGTTTCATTTTATAAATGGACTGTTAAATTGTTATGCACAGTTGATTTTTTGAGTAATTTTATGAGATCGAGATCAGAAAGAAATTGTTATTTTGTCTATAAAATTTTAAACATAGTTCATTGACCTACATTTGGTTATAGTATTTGTGCTTTAATCTCTCTATGCGTATCTCATTTTATTCAATTTCTTTCTTTTTCAACGAAAGGATGGAGAATTTTTGTCATCAATTTTTGTTGTCATGTTATCAAATTGGCAATAAAAGTGAATCAGCAAATTGTTCAGCAATTTTAAAAAATCATTGATACCGTAAGTTCACAGTTTATTGACCCTCTATTTGTTTATAGTATTTAAATCTTGATTTTATCTCATTTTATTTCACTTGTTTCCCATTCAACGAAAAGGTGTAGAATTTTTATTATTAATTTTTCAATCATATCAATTTTGAAGCATCTCTCACCAAATTAAGAACAAAGTGGATCACTGAATTATTCAGAAATTAAAAAACTCGTCAATGCACAGTAGGTTCACAGTAAATTGTATGCACATTTATTTTATCGAAAATCGAATCGCGCCTAATTTAATTGTCGCCATTATAATGCGTTTCTTGATTCAACTCCGCGGAATAATATTCCCATTTATTAAATTAAATTTCAGATCTTTGAAGCTTTTCCTACCCAATAAAGTTCTGGAATTTTTTTTACAATGTAGAGGATTAATGAAGTTAAATTAAAATTATTATCACACTCAAAGCGACTCGTTTCAAATTATAAGGGTCCATGGTATTATCGTAATTGAAATTTCACATGACTTTTATTACAATACGCTCGCGGATAAACGTGTTCAACAATTTCTCGCAAAAGCACCTTCGCGATTTAATCAATTGCAGCAATGAAAAATCGCGAACGAATGATTCCGTTCGGTTGTGTGTTGCTTTTTGCCGGAATACAGCAGCAATTAATCGTTTGCCGAAAGCAATCCGGCGATACATGTTACACGAAGAATAAATGATTTCATCAAACAATTGGAATTGCAAGCCTGTGAGAAATTTAAAATAGGTTAGCCCGGCTATTATTAATACCGCGGGAGATATCAGGTACGGACCGAACGGTGCTTGTAATTAAAGCGGTGACCATAATCCAATGAAACGCGCGGAACGCACATACATAATTAGATGAATGACAATTAATTAAACCGGGCAAATGTCCGTGATTATACGAGTGTCGATTAATTAAAACCATTCTCCGGGAATATTTGCGTGTGATACGATTTGACTTTCGCATTAAAAATGATCATTTCCATGATCACTGAACGTACCTGACGCTTATGCGGATCATCCTCGACGGCGACAACCATCACTTCGTTAATACACGTTTTATTTAACAATCACCTCCGTTAAATATTTGTCAGATACTGTCGCCGAATGAATTTTAATACGATACATTATTCTTACGTATTGAAATTGAATGATGGAATTCAATGTGCACAGTATATACAATAATATACAATAATGTACAATAATGTGCAATAATGTACGATAATATTTAATAACATACAACGATATACAACAACATACAAAAATTATATAATAATACACAATAATATACAGCAGTGTACAATAATGTACAACAATATACAATAATATACAATAATATACAACTATATACAATAATATACAACAATTATTTTGAGCCCAGTCAGATAAATAAAGGAAGAAAAAAATGTCTATGTAGCTTCTGTATCTGTACAGAATTCCGCTGTCTAATAATTATCAAGAAAATATGGATATCCAATATAATGTAATAAATAATTTGACTACAAAATTTAACTCTTAAAAACATTTAAAGAATTTAAGAATACCATTCCACAATTTTCAACTGAATGAGATAATTAAAGAAAGAATAAAATGCAGCTACTGTATCTTGCAAATAATGCAGACGAGTTTCATTTTGTATAAAAATCTGCAGTTTACTAATCGCCATGAAAATATACATATCCAATATCCAATACAATAATAATAAATAATCCGATTAAACAATGTAACTCTTAGATGGCCACTAAAGGGACAATTTGCCTTCCATCACGGCAGTAACGTAAATTCAGGAACCCGCAAAAAGGTCAGGGGAAAAGAAGTAAAACTGACTGCAGGTTACGACAAAAAAATACAAGGTGCAGCGGAACCGCTATCTAGGCTGACCTCGTGGTAATGCACGGTTCCGAGGAATCCGAAGTGAACACAGTGTGCATAAAAGTTTCCGTCAATGCCTGGAAACGAAGCGGCGCGGCCTCGTTGATGCCCTCCACGAATCTCTCGTTGCACAATGCATCCAGGTCAGCCTAAATGCTGTTGCACGTTTCGCGGAGCGTTCCTGCGCCGGGACTCTCCGCGACGAGCCCCAGGACGCCGCGCTACGCTGGCATGGAAATGTCAACGGCTCTCTCGCATGATCTCCAGCCGAGTTGCATCGGCAACGGAGTGCACCGTGTATGCAACGGGGATGCAATTTCACCTGCGAAACCGTAACGAAACGCACCGGCTACCACGTTCGAAATACGCAGACCGATTACAACACCGACAATAATCTGGAGCGTGTCCGTACCCGAGCGTTTTCGAACGTGAATCATGATCGGCCGCATTGCCTCCGCGCCGCACCGTGCCGGCTGCAAAAGTGCATTCGGGCTTTCACTTCCTTCTTAATATCGTTTGCCGCGAGGAAAACGATACGTTTTAGCGGTGTCGATTTTCTCGGATGTGAGACTTTTTCGACAAGATGTATGTCTGGTGCAATTAGGTTGCCTAGGGTCGGGTTCAATCTGCTGCGCTTTTCAGTGTAATTTAGTGGAATTTGACTTAATTTAATCGGTGCTAAGGAAATTCTTCTGTTTAGGATCGTATGCATTGGGTGAGGAAATTAACTGTTTTGTAGACGAAATAAGTTTTTGTACCGATTTTGATCAGATTGTCAATTTTATTCTTTTACCTCAGTTCTTCGAAATCTTCAAATCTTTAAATATTTATTTCGAATTTCTTCGATTTTTTTTATTCTCTTATCTCAGTTTAAGTATCTTTAAATATTTAATTTGATTTTCTTCAATTTTTCAATTTTATTCCTTTCTCTTAGTTTAACCTCCTTTAAATGTCTAATTTTATCTTCTTCGATTTTCCAATTTTATTATCTTCTCTTAGTCCGTCCTCCTAAAAATATTTAACTTGATTTTTGTTAACTTTTTAGTCGAACATTCTTTCTATCTTTAATTTAATTTTTGTTCATTCTTTCTCGAGGTAATGCCTTCACCAGCAAAGTACTTCTACACATTTTTAAAGGAATCATTCGTTGCAGTTCTACTTATTGCACTTGCAGTTGCATTACCTTCAAGTGCTCCATTTCAAATTCCTTAATTTAGCTTCCCTTAAATCTTTTTTAAGCATCTCTTAACGAAATGCTTTCAATAATAAAATATTTCTGAACATTTTCAAAGTGGTCACTCGTTGCAGTACTGCTGATTGCACTTACAGTTGCGTCATCTTCAAGGCCTTTATCTGAAATTCTTTAGATGAACTTTCTTTCCAGCTTTAATTCAATGTTTCTTTCTTGAGATAATGCTTTTACTAGTAATATTCGTTTATTTATCACTGCATTCACAGCTGCATTACATACGCGAGACTTTCATTTCAAATTCTTCAATTTAACATTCTTGAAATATTTAAATTAATTTTCTTCGATCCGATTTTAAGGTAATGGTTTCATTAATAAAATATTTTTGAATCCTTTTTTAAAGAAATCAATCGTTGTAGAATTTATCATTCCACTTATAGTTACATTATCTTCAACTCTTTGTTTAAAACTATTTAGTCAATTTTTCTTTAAACCTTTAATCAAATTTTCTTTGCCTCTGTCTTCACGTAATACTTTCAATAATACCATATTTATGAACATTTTGAAAGGGGTCATTCGTTGCACTTTAAATCTTTTGTTTAATTTTCTCCAATTCTCGGAATTAATCTGTTTCAATCGTCTTATTTAGTTTCCTGTGACTCTTTGTTGACACCTCTGAACATTCCTGAAAATTATGAAAGAGCACGAGGTCACTCGCTGCTGCAGTTCTCACTGCCCTTACAGTTGCATTACCTTCGAGTCGACTTGCGAAACGCTTCAACGCGTTTCACGAAACTAGTTTTCGTGGTCAGCTGGATTAATGACACGCGAACGATCTACACAGCAAATCTAGTGTCCGACTGAACGTTCGTTGAACATGTTCAGACGAGAGTGACAGTGATTAGTGATCTCTGTGCATATTTACCAGCGAAAGAGACCGCTTATTATTTCACAGAATGCAGCGAATGCCTGTGCTGAAGTGACCGGTGAAAGTGATCACTCTCTCTCTCTCTCTCTCTCTCTCTCTCTCTCTCTCTCTCTCTCTCTTTCTCACGCACACACTTTCTCTCTTTCTTTCTCTCATTCTCTATGTCCGCGTCCAGATCGTGTATCTTTTCCGTCTTTACCGAAAAGGATTAGGAAAAGAGAAACGGCATCAGTTTGCTTATAAATTACTCCTTGATCAGTCGATCTATGACTTCCTAGTTCCGAGTGACTCAATGCTACATTCCTGATACTGTTTTCTGTAGAACGGTATGCAGAAAATGTGTTGCAACTCGTGTTAATAGATCAGACTTTCATTCTATGCTATAAAATAATTTTTATACATTTAGCTTTCGTATTATGTTCATGTAATCGCAATACTTACATTTATCGACAAGTCGTAAACCTTCTTAACGTAGGATAAAGATTTCTATCAATGAAAATATCAATTTCATTCTCTTATAATTTTATCATTTTTTATTTTTAGTTTATTTTCTCTTTTTTAATTTTTCTATATTTTTATTATTTTGATCTATCTGATCGATGCGTTAAAGATAAACAATGTGTTATTTGCTCCTTTATAATATGTATTTTTAATTCAATAAGACATACACTTGTTAAAATATCAAATTTTACGCAAATATTAACGATATGTAAAGTTTCTTAACTTTTGTCGATGAGTGTACATTTACAAAAAGATACCTAAGTGAAAATATAATTGAATAGTTTATTGATCTATAATTGCATTGCAAAATATACTAACAAGTTATATAGAATTAATGTAAAAGTAATAGAATTATTAAAACGTAATGTGTCATTGTAAATAATTAATTACCAAAATTAATTACACAAATCATATGCTTCTATAATAATCGATATCTTATTCTTTACGTTACAGAAAACAGAATTCTAAGGTACAAAAATGATTGAACAATTTACTGCACTTGCATTGAAGTGCACACAAAACAGTCACGTAAAATTTAGAAACCGATGACGTATGAAGAACAGAAAATTAAATATTTCGTATTATTAGAATCATTAAATTATTGATTTGTTAAAATTGTTATTAGAATTGTTATTGTTACCAGAATTATTATGTTATTGGTTTCGCTGTTTATTGTACTGTTCATTACGTGATCTAAATGAAATGTGAATAATAATAGAAATGAAAACAGAGTTAAAACTCCATATATTGATAGAGTGACTAATTATTAAAAATAGGTAATGTAATTACAAAGTGAAGCAATAAATTCTCGCGCAGCATTACAAAAAAAAATGGAATTCGCATCTAAGTGTTTGATTTTTAGTGGTTTCGTGGTCGTTGGCAGTAACAATAAGTCGAACGTTATTAATTAAACAATTCATACCATGCCACGTATTAGTCGATTATGGTAGTAACAGTGAATAATAGCGTTCAGAGGCAAATTGTGAGGACAATGGGATACTGGGAAAGAAGTGATTACTTCGGCTGGTACGTCTGTGATAGTGGCTTGATAATTGATCAACGACGGACAAAGATGTGAACGAAATATGTAACGCGGTAAAGGGGAGTGACTACGTGTAATTGAAATATCCATGGTGCGGAAAGGTGGAGAAGGAAGAGAACGAGGAAATAATCACCAAAATGCCGGAGGCCACTCTGAAAATATTCAATGGCGTGCAGGTAGGCTTTCGAATATTTCACCGAAAAAATTCAATACAATCAGCAGGAAGTCCATTAATTTTAAAATGCATTTAAAAGTTAGATTTGTGTGTATACATATACATGGTCGGGGTAATAGGTGTAATAAGAGTGTGGGGCCGTCTCATGACTATTCATTGGAAGAAGTGTATCTCCTCGAGGTTTCATTCGAATATATTTAAAATTGGAGGAAATGCATTTTGATGGCTGGGCCATTAATGCAGTTAATTATTATCTCCTCCTGCATAATGAATATTAATACAATTAAGTATTGCAATTTCTTTTTACATGCATGTTACAGACGCTCCATTGTATGCACATATGTTTCTCCTTCTAATAATAAATATTGTTTTATTGCATCCTGCAAGACAGATTTTTATATTAGTACAAGTCCGGTTCAGTAATAATGATTCAATAAGGGCTTCAAGAAAAGTAATAGATTGTAATTATTAGTACCATGTCTCTATGAAAGAGATGATTGTTTATGAAATATATGCATATATACATATTGCATATATACCATATATGCTAAATATGTTGTATATGGTTGTAAATATAAATTTTATTAATATGATTACTAGTCTTCCGAAGTAGAATTTCAATTTTTTTTTAAATATATGCTACACACACATACTAATAAATATTATTTTATTGCTTTCTGCAAGACAGATTTTTTATGAGTACAACGCAGTTAAGTAATGATAATGCAACAAGGTCCAGTAAAAGGGATCAATTTTAATTGTTAGTATCACTAATATAGTATTAAATTTATTATGGTTGAAGTATCATTATTTAAAATATTAGCATCGATTTTAATATTACAAAGTGATAAAATAAACGCTTCTACGAATGGCATGATTGTTTACGAAATGGTTTTCATTTTTTTCTAGTTCCATAAATCGTATTCTATTGAAATAACAATGCTAAAACTAATAGCATTCTTCTACTTTTACACAATACTAATTCAGAATAATGCAAAGCTTGAATAAGCTTTGCTGAATTAAATTGCTCGAGTTCCAAAAGTGCATAAACGTAACGTACGAAAGAGGGGTTCACAGCACGTGCAGAAGAATGTCGAAAATGTAGAATAATTTGTGTAACTTTCCTCGTTTCTGCAACTTTCTCCTCGGAAAATATTCCAATTTTCTCGTGCTACTAAAGAAGTCTTGTCTCGTGCGTCTGATCATTACTTACTGTTTCTACTTATTGCAACCGCGAGTTGTACAAATTTTATTTAACAGTTTTTAATTATGTTTCAAATTAGATATTCATTATTCGTAGTCTTACAATGATTGAGATATCAAAAACAGTTCCTTGGAAATTATTACATAAATTGATCTACTCAAACTAATGTTCTAACAATAATCTTGTGATTGCAATAATTACAGGCTTCTTAAAAGTTCCCATTTATCGTAGAGAAACTGTTGGCTTAATTTTATGAGACCAGTCCATTGAAATGCATATTCTGTTGTATCTGTTGCTATGGAACTACAATTATTTCAGAGTGTGACAACAGTTTCTATTCTGTTTGGCTGGATAAAGTTGCGAATATCTCTGCACAGTGAAAATTTCATTTGTCTTCGATTCATTGGAATATCATTAAATCCTGATTAAAAGAATTCAGTCTTCTAACAACTGCATTTGTGTATAAAATTCAAAAATAAATATCGAGTATTTTATTTATTATTATTATTTTATATTCCTATACTATGTTGTTTTTACATCTATTAAGACTAATAGATTTTATCATCCATATATAATAATAATAGTAATAACAATAATAATAATAATAATAAGTAATAATAATAATAGTGTTGAACAAATTATATAACAAGACCAAATGAAAAATTTTGTTTTCTCAGTTTTATAATTAGAATGCGTACTTCTATGCAAAATAAGAATTATCTGTATTAATCATAAGATAGAGGAGATACATAGTCATTAATAAGTATATCTGTCCGAAACAATTCTAATGATTTGAAAATGGCGCAGCGGTAGGTCTAAACTTTTTAAATATTTTCGGTCTGTTGCATTTGATCTACTAATGTTTCTCATAAATTACATAAAATTCGTAGTCTACTTCATAATACGCAACAAGTTACAATTATTGCTCAATCTTGTCAAAAGATATCTCGAAATCACTTATCGGAACGAAAAATTCAGCAGATAAATCTGTCAACGCAACGATACCTCCTTTTTACATTTCTCTTTGTACCCTGCAAGAAGTTTAAATCGAAAAGATTGAAATCGATAAGTACCGTGACATTTAGCTATCTCATTGTATGAAACAGTCGCGTGCCGATTGTTCACCGTACATACGTATAATGGGAAATTAATTTAAACGCAGCGGTCGCCACGGCGCGGTGCAATTGATCCATTCCGCGGCTTCGCAATGTCCTTCGATGTAACTGGCACGATCGATCAGTGCACACGAGGACCAGTGATAATTGCAGAAGGGTTGCCAGCAGTTTCGTCATGCGCTTAGTCTTTCGTTGCGAACCTTTGTGATAATAACGCTGATTAATTGACCTTGTTGCGTGCCGCTAGAACTGTTACTATGTCCGCGGGATTTACTGCAACCGGTTGCGTTATTTATGACAACACCTTTTTGCAGACCGGTGCCGGTATACCTGTTCGATCGCGTTTCTGAATTTCACTGAGAATATCATAATCTACGGAGTGGAATTGCAAATTAGGGTGTTAATAGATTGGATACCGCTTTTTTAGATCGCTGCGCGGGCACAGTGATCTTGTAAGGTGGAACATACGGATATCAGAGTTGGCTAATTTAATTACCACGATTTTCTAATAATAGCCTGTTTTTTAAAATGACTGACTTTTATAATTCCTGATATACAGGGTGAGTCACAAATTAGTACCCACGATTGTTCAGCTCCATTCTATGGTCTGACAAGAAAATGTTTCCCGTCATAATTATATGATCATATTCTTGTTTTTCTGAAGTTTTCACTGCATTATTTTCCATGTACTCGTGTTTACCATAAATGACTAAATTCTATGGTTGAATTATTAAAATGATTAAAAATGTATATATTCCATTGACTAAAATATTCTGCGTATCTCCTTCTATTATTAATTGTCGTTAACACACATATTTTGTTGCTGTATACATTTTCTTGTGTCTTATAAATTTTCAGATTTTTATGCAATTCATTATTTTCATACTCCGTTTTATTAACAAATTAGAATGAAAGAAATGCTCCCTTCAACATTTTCTTTTATAAAATAAAAATGCTATTAGACTTGTTAATATTTATAATAATGACTTATATAGAACGTGAAATATGTAATAGAATAATAAATATTTATAATAATAAATGCACAAAACTGAGAACATTACTTGCATAATATTCGCTACAAATGAAATAAACGACACCGACACGAAGCGTAGAAAATTCGTTGCAGCAATCATGGTATTAATTTCGTAGAAAGCAACAAGTAATCTCTTTAATTATTCTCCCAATTAGAATCGCGTCGATAAAGGAACAAATAACACACACGAAACTTCAGTAATGCGGTAACAACTTTCATGCATTTTTAATCACCTTCGTTAATCAACTCGGTCTAAACGAATGTCATGCGAAATTCTGCACTTTTGCATAATGGCCATTTGAAAAACACGTTCCCGGCATATTTTCATTAATATTTATGATCAAACACGTGGGAAATGCATACTTTTCCGAAATAACCGACGCGTTACGCAACGCGCGGTCGGATCATCATCATTATTATTACTATTATGTAGTACACGTTTGTGCTCGGAACTTTTGATATTGCAAAGAGTTTTGAGAGATTGTTTCTGCCGTGCGTAGGGAGGTATAATATTTCCGGAAAATCCCAGTGATTCCGGGAGGAGATCCTCCCGGAGAGAATTTCGATGAAACAACAATGAGAATCATCCGGTAGGATTACAGCGGGGATTATTTTGTGGCACGAGTATCCGAATCGAAATTCTGCCTGAGGAAAAGATTTTCAGACGTGGAAATCGGAACGAAAGTACAAATTATATGTGCCGCACACATTGCAATTAAATCCCCCGATTCTGCTCTTCCTCTTCTTTTTACGACTCCCGTTCGCGTTTGGCATTTCAATAACTGGAAGCTGTGTACTTTGGTCATCATAATTTGTTCCGAGTAATACCATATTGATGCGAGCTTTCAAATATCACGCTTTTCCATTTCTAACGCTATCTTCGCCGATCTTTTCCATTTCCACGAAATTAATTTTGTAATAGTTAGTCTGGATCTTTGTGGAAAATGAAAATTGTGTGCTTTCATCAATTTAATTATTGTCGGCGAGTCGAATGCAATATAGAAATGTCACTAAATTGTTTTAATATTTTCATTTTTTCAATATTCGTCTACGTATGTTCGTCGTGTATGCATACAATTTGCAATCCGACAGTAATGATTCGAAAAGCTGAAAAGTCATTTGACGAAAAGTGATCAGAGACAAATGATACTAAATTAAAATCTAAAAAAATGCTTTCTCACTTTTTAGTAAAAATAGTGCTAAACACAACTACAAGTATCCAAGTAATGTAGCAAACATGAATACTTTATGAATAATAATTTTTGGGATATTTATTTTTGAGTTAGGTGTGTCGTACTATAATTAGTTGTTTCATGATGCAAAACCAGCGAAATTCAGTATTGCTAAATAATTATATGAAATGAGCTGCATTCATTTAAACCGATCCATCGAACAATATTATTTTTACAATTAGATAAGCCCATATTTAAACAGAATTGTAAATAAGAAAAATTATATGTGCCCCAAATTTTACGATATCTATTTTTAAGTTCGATGGTTCGAACTGTAATTAAAATCCATGATGCAAGACCAAGGAAATTTAATAATCATTGCTAAATAATTATACAAAATAAACTGCGTTCATTTATACCAATCCATCCCACAATATTATTTCTACAATTAGATATAAAGTCATATTTAAATTGAATCGTAAATAAGAAATATTATATGAACATTAAATTTTACGATATTTACTTTTGAGTTAGATGTTTGGAACTAGGATTAACTGTTTCATGGTACAAGTAATCGTGATTGCACAGAATGCAACGGTAATAAAAATGCAGGTTAACGAAAGGAAATTAGTTGAAACACGTAAAATCTCCGTTACCAATTTAGTCAAGCGGAATATGACTGTAATGAAAACGTCGTATACATTATCAGGAGCAGGCCACGGACACATAATTGCATTAGGTACCGCTATTTATTACGTCCATGGAATTTACCCTCCCATGAGTGCTTTTATTTATTATCGTGTTGGGAGGGTCGCTATTTTTATCGGCCATACAGACATCGAACGATGCAATTTACCAAGGAACAGGAAATCTTTCATGTTATTCCTGTATTCCGTTCACTATGAGTATTTGCAGACATTTATCATATGATAAATAATTTGACAGGAAGAAACCAATTTAAAAAATTTGATAGCTATAGTTTTTTACAGTGAAAATATTAAATAGATTTAATACTCGGTGCACATATAAATTACATTATTGAGTTCTATTAGATATAATTGAATAATAATGCAACTAAAAATAGTAAAAAGATTACAATAACTTGGAAATGTTAGCATATTATTTTCAATATATTAAAATAATAATGCAACTAAAAATAGTAAAAAGATTACAATAACTTGGAAATGTTAGCATATTATTTTCAATAGATTAAAATGAACTTGCTAGTTTGTTTCTGTATCATACAAATGACGTAGACAATTTTTATTTTCCATAAAAATCCACGGTCTAGTAACAACACATTAACACATCGCAGTTTTCGGTCTCAAAATTTCTGATCACTCACTGACACAAAATCAAATAAATATGTTTCGACAAACAAATTAATTTCCCAAAAAGTTTTCTTATTATGATTATCATAATTGTCCATTTATGCAATTATGTAAAAAATTATGTGAACTGAACGTTACTTATATTGTCAAATTGAAGTTAAAATTGTCATTCAATTATATTGGAAGGCGAGAAGAATAAGATTTTTTTTAAATTTCTAGGATCTCAAATTATCACGAGTATTACGATTTCATTATTATGGAAGACCTTTGCGATTGTCATACTAATCTAACGTTTTTCTTGTTATAGTACATGGGTTCGTTTCCTGTGGCGATTCCCGACATTGCCAGCCGTGCTGAATACGTTCGCTCCCAACTGGAGACTCTCAGAGTGAGTACTCTCTTTCGACGACATTTTTTTTCTTCAGTAACTAACCTTGTAATCACTGATGTTCAGTAATTATTTTACATAAATATTTATTCGAATAAATTGCTTTTAATCAAATATTTTATTCGAATAATAATTATTCAATATTCATTACAAATTATGCTGTACATTTATTCGAATAATTCTTACTTCTAAATGATTCGAATACAGATTGTAAAATTATTCGGATAATAATGCGAATAATTGTAATTGAATTTGTATTATTTCATGAATAAGTATTTATATAAATTAATATTGAATTTAAAAATTGTATAAAGGACGACTAATTTTGATCTGTTACAGGGTTAATTTTAATTTGCAAATTCGCATTTTCACAAATTAAATTAACCCTTTCACAGATAAAAATTCATCGTCTTTTATTCAATTTTTAAATTCAATAAGAATTAACATGAAAACTTCTTTATGAAGTAATACAAATTTAATTACAGACAATTAATCTTCATAAATCTTTAATAATTATTAAAAAAATATCAGACAATATTTTCATTTAATATGAATTTTATTACAAATAATTACAAGTAGGTGAACACGGCGTGCAAGAGGCTTTATTGTATTTGAACACGATATACAAAGTAGTTAATTTGTTTTGCAAGAAAGTGAATACGGTGTCCAAGAGAATTAATTTCAGTAGAGAAACCTCTATTAAATTTCTGCTACGACGCGTGTTAAAGTTTGATGCACGCGATTGATACTTGGCATCAGAAATATCCGATCTCCCTGAATCCTCGGTTTAAAATTCCGTCAACCGGAATCGTCGACTCCGATGCGTCTCTCGAATGGCAACAGCCTTGTAAGGAACACAATAAGCGACGACGATGCTTCAGTTTTCAGTGAAATCCACATGATCCACGGCGGACGTGTATTCGTCCTGCGCCGACGATTGCCAGTACACGAAAAGACAGATTATTCTGGCACGCCTGGTTGCATAATAAGAATCAATAAGATCGAGGAATAATGGGCTGACATGTCCCCGGCCCTATTTCCACTCTGTTTGTTTCGCGGGTTTGCATGCATGATGAATCGCGGGAGTTTTATACTCGGATCAAGCCAGTCGAACGTTGCCCAATAGACATCAACTCTCTGATATTGGTAGTTAAACTCGGTTAATATTCGTCCGGTACACTTCGACGAGACTCTCCGAGAAATTCCAGAAAATGCACGGCTTTTATTTCCTCGTAACTTTTTCGTTCAACGAAGATCGCCTCTTTGCAGCTCATTGTTTTCTACCAAGTTGTGACTGGAGTGCGAATGCACATATTTCACTGAGTTTACAAATATATAATAATTCATTGAAATCAATATTTTCTTTATCGTGCAAATGTTATTTCCATGAAATTTTAATGATAATAATAATAATAATATTATATTATATATATGATAATAATAATAATAATATATTATATAATAATAATAATAATAATATATTATATATAATAATAATAATAATAATACATTATATGTAATAATAATATTTATTTTGCCAATAAAGCAATTGCGAATATATCTTGATATTGATGTTTGAATTTAAGATATATAAATCGTTAAAAGCAAACGGACGTTAAATGTTCCAATTGCATTCATTAATCGAGCGAAATATAAGAAAATGCTTATTTTTCAAACGGACACCTGATTGTACTTTTCCTGTGGATTTATTTTCTCTCAGAAATATTAATCGTCAGAAATAAAATTTCAAATAATTCATAGAAATGTTGACACATTACATACTATTTCACATAATTATTTCCACAAATGAATAACTATTTTCAATAAACGAACTCACGTCACTATGACGTCAAATAAATGTCGGAATATTATTTCATGCAAACGGCAGCATTTCATTTACAATTTCCAATATTTTTTCATATATTTTCACCGAGGCCCGTTGGCAATGGTGCAGTTTCACTGCCCGCGTTAAAAAATTCCCTTCCCTGCTCCAGACAAACGTGTAGCTTACTTTTCTCTGAGTTTTTAATCACATGGCCAAAGTACCTACATTATTCCCATCGAAAAACATACCTCTAACGGCCGAACATTACCGGAGACTTTCTCCCGAATTATTTATTATATTTGCTTGTAACATACTTCCATTATTTCGGTTCGAAGAATCACCGAGTTTATTCGGGATAAACATTCAGGCGTTGACCGTGGGTAGCAGCCGATCCGATCGGCAACATTAAAACCAGAATCTTTTCGAAACGATCCGGATAAATTGTTGTTTGCCGCGGCGCACGCCTCGTGACGCAAATTAACGTCGCGTCGCGTCGCGTCGGCGCGCTCGGCCGTTCCTTCGACTAATTAACCCGAACTTAACCGGCTTCATAATCACGTGCCAAGGGAATCAAACAACAGATTTGCGGCTCGAAATAAACTTCGTTCACCGGGCTTATTATTGTAAGCTGCGTTATTACTGTGAAACTAGTAATGACTACCGACCCTAAAGGGATCAGCAGAATTTCGGTATGGAGTTTCATCGGAGTTGAATATTTGCCTGCGAGCGGCTGCTCTCTCTCCGAGAGTTGTCGGTCTAATCTTTCGCGCGTGTATGTACGTTTGAGTCTCTCTGTCTCTCTCTCTCTCTCTCTATCGCTCTCTCTCTTCCTCTCTCTCCCTCTGTCTCTCTCTCTTCCTCTCTCTCTCTCTCTCTCTAATTCTCTCGCTCTCTCATCCTCTCTCTCTTTCTCCGCGTCTCTCTTCCTTTCTCTCTAATTCTCTCGCTCTCTCATCCTCTCTCTCTTTCTCCGCGTCTCTCTTCCTCTCTCTCTCTAATTCTCTCGCTCTCTCATCCTCTCTCTCTTTCTCCGCGTCTCTCTTCCTCTCTCTCTCTCTAATTCTCTCGCTCTCTCATCCTCTCTCTCTTTCTCCGCGTCTTTCTTCCTCTCTCTCTCTCTCTCTCTCTCTCTCGCTCTCTCATCCTCTCTCTCTTTCTCCGCGTCTCTCTTCCACCGGCTTTGGCCGCGTGTGGAGCGTGTTCTTGCCTGTGGAACGGGAATTATGAACCTGAATTTTATGAAGGCATTAAAGAACGTCTCGCGCCACTTTTCCTCGTGGTGGTATTCCATTAGAGCCTGATGGACAGATTTCCATGAATACACACCGCGATTGCATCCCCTGTCCGGCGGACCAAACCCTTTTCAGGGTACGAAAGGAAAGCCCAAGATATCAGCGCGTTTCCACTTTTCGATCAGCTCGCTCCGTCCTGGATTAATTAAGGGGTAGACTCAAATAAACCGTTCAAATAGGGACGACTTTCGGCAAGACTTTTTAGAACGTGAAACATCGGTGAAACTTCTCGTCACTTTACATATTCGTTGACATTAATTACAAGGTACATACATTTTTCTTTTCTTTACGTATTAACGTCACATTGTGACGTTTACTGGAATAATATATCACGTTCTCCGTGAACCTCTTGTTGATCGACGCATAGTCTTGCATTCTTTTACTTCGATCCAGAAGAAAATTTATGTTTTCTCACGGGGCTGGGGAGAAATAGATTTTTGCAATTGTGAATAGATTGTAAATATTTTGATCTTCATATGTGATACAGAATTTGGCAAATAAATTTATTTCGAAATTGCATTTTTTTTTTAATTCAGCTACTACGTATCGAAATAGCATTTGAAATATATTTAACTACGTAATATCCATTTGTAATTAGAGTAACTACTGTTTCAAATAAAGTTTATTCGCCAAATTTTGTATTACATGAGAAGATAAAATTTAGTATTTGGCATTGTGTAAATGAAGCTTGAAATTTGAAGAAATATAAAAAATTGACTTTGGAGAATTGCAATGCTGTCTGAAGATTAATTCGATCAATTTAGTTACATTAGTATAATTAGTCTCATTTAATTCGACTAGTATAATTATATTTCAAACTGCATTGCAGCTTTCCAAAGTCAATTTCTCCTAATTTTTCGAAATCACATTTCCAGGTTAACTAAACCAATTTAATTAGGTTAGTCTAATTAGTCTAATTTAATTAGTCTAATATAATTTAATTTCAAACTACATTGCAGCTTTCCAAAATCAATTTTTGTCTAATTTTACAAAATAATATTTCAAGTTTTATTGTAGAAAATGCTAAATAGGCTGCTTTCACCGTCTATAAAATTCTTTGTGACGAACATAAAACGAGAACGCTGTTAACTTTGAGAAATTAATTAGAGATTAAAAACAGAAAATGTGGAGGGTAAAAATACGTAGACTGGTTTATTATTGTCCACGGATTTTATGGTATAGCTACGGTGGCAGTTTAGAGTCTATGTTCTCGAGTTAATGTTTAAAGAACTCGATCACAGGTCCCGAAACGTCTCCCTAAATTAGTTCCATCGTATAAATCTCGATGTACTTGAAACTCAATCTTCCTTTGGCCAAATAAAATCTAAAATTTCCTCGAGAAATTTAGTAGGCGGCAGATACCACACTCGTCAAACCAGATTGGTTTCATTGGTCACCACGCAAAATCGAACGAGTCAACAACTAACTTTTATTTTTTCGGACTGGCCGCACTAAATTTTTTCACAATACCCTCGTGCCTGTATATTTCTAGTAGCTCGCTGTTTCTTGGGAGAAAATTACCCTATCCAAGATTTATATCATATCGCAGAAATTATAAAAATCGTGTGTAGTAATTACATGCTTATAAATTAATTTCTATTTATGTATATAAAATGTGTAAAATAATTATTATTAATATTTATAAAATGTGCGAAATAATGTTTAATAGTATTCATAAGACGTATGAAATAATTTTTATTAATATTTATAAAATGTATAAAATAATTTCTATCAATACTCATAATATAAATATACATTTATACTTAGCATAATATATGCGAAATAGTTTTCACTAATATCCACAAAATTTATAAAATAATAGCATAGATCACGAGTTACAATTAAGAACAGAAATATTGATCTAAACAAAATCAGAATGAATATTGAAGTAGTCAAGGAAATAATTAATTCTCCACTTAGAATTGTGGATCTTCTAATAAATAAAATGTAATTATAATTACGCAGTCTGTAATAGTTCTCGAAGCTCTTCAACTGTTGTAACTTGTAACTAAACACTTTGAAGATTATGGCAGCCGCAGCCCGTCAAATTTGCGTTTCGCAGTGTAAACTCATGCAAGCAAAGACTTGTTACTTGCATTCAAGCAAATTAATTCATCAATGTCAAACAATTTGAAATAATTGCATTAGCTTGTGAAATGCAAGGCTGAATAACATCGAAATCAATTTCACTAAAGCCAGCACGCCAAAGCAATTGTGAATAATTGCATTCATTCGTAAAAGGTAAGACCAAACAATATCGTCAACCCCATTTTCATTAATACTCTTAATTAAAATTAGCAGTTTAATGAGATTCAGGTAATTACAATTATCTGCATTGCTGTCGAAAGTACACACTTGAAAGCTGTTTCGAAAACCGTCGACGTCGAGTACCGAAAAAATCGCGCGATATAACTTTACGAAAAAACCACAAGTGATTCAAAGCTTTAACGAAAGTGCTCGTTAACGACCACCCGACATTGATGCGACATTTTTACTGGAAAACGACGAATTCCAAACTGCACTGTTGGAAAGCCAGCGATGTAACAAATTAATTTGGCCACTGGAACTACCAAACTCGTCGAAATGAGTAGTTCTTGATTTTTTCTTTTGCAATTTCTAATATTATTGATAACATCTTTATAATATTTTCTATATTATATCTCTATTTATATCTATTTATATTATATATTTATATCTTCTATATGTCTTTTATAAATGTTTCTACGAGAAATCTTTGCATAAACTTCTTTATTCAAGTATCAGTAGTGAGCATTAATTAGATAACAGTGCATGAAATTGTATTAGTATTGAAGTAATTAATAATTGCTTTTGATTGCAAAACAAAATCAGAATTCTCTGCTTCAAATGCAAGAAATTGTGGTTACATTGCACTTCTTCTCTTGATTATTTTAATTATTTGACAGTATATTCAAATTACATAATAATATTCTTGTTTTTCATCGATGCTTCTATTGTTTTGCACTCCATCTATTCAATGTTATCATGAATTACTGAATCCCACTGGCTAATTATTGATAATAGAATTTTCTAATAATTTTCTAATAATTCTAATTTTCTAATAGTTTGTATTTCAAATATTTTTGGTACTAAAACTACCAAATCTCAGTCAGAATTTTTTTTTTCTTATTGTCTTAGAGCATTTATAATCAATTCCTCCATAGAATTATGAGTAAACTTGTCGTTCATTGTATGATTATATTATATATTATTGCACATAATAGTATAATGACTTGTGTGTGATCGTCGTCATCTTTGCAATATATTACTTGGTGAATCTGTTTGTTAGACCTAACTGGTTTCTGATTTTGAATTTTGTAATTCTGGAAATAATAAAAATGTTTATATCCATATATTATACAAAAATCATAGGAAGTTTAAGTAAATTGCATTTACTGTTTTATATTCTTCCTTCAACTTCTGTCATATATGCATCGAATCAGCAGTCGAATTATAACAGAAGTCGTATGAAGCTTGAATAAATGCTAATTTTGCCATTGTTATAAAACAATTCAGATAAGTCGCGATCAGAACGCGATTAGTGTCGCGATTTTATCAACGGATTTAATGAACGATAGGTACCTGTTCGTCAAAATATTATCAGTAGTTCGAATTTCTTCGATCGCTTCTATGCGCATGCAGACTTTTCTTTGATATCAGCAAACTTTTTCCAAGCTATGTAATACAGCTATGTATGTACATCTCGTCGCCCTCGCGGCGTTCATATTTTATTCACCGTGGCTAAATGAGGTGAAAATCACGCTCCACTGGATTGAAGACGCGGAATAGAATTATTCGGTGCTATCAACGACCCGTTGTTCCTTCTATTTTGTTTTTTTACACATTCCGGGCAAATGTTGCATAAGAATGAAGCTCGATAATACGCGGCCAGGAAGAAGAACAGTCGTCGACAAAGGATTAAACCCCGCAACTCTATCCGTTCTAGTTTCGCCCAGAGCGCTGGAAATAAAGCGAATCATCTGCTCCTCGTGGAAGTAGAAGTTGCGAAACTGTTGCAAAAATAGTTCGACTTTTCTGCGGATAGCATTCTACGTTGGCATGCGAAATAATTGGCAGAATAATGAGTTGGAAGTGAAATGATCGTATTTACGTACAAATGTTCGGTGAAAATCTCGTTAATCAATTAATCAATATTCTCGAGCAAGTTGCCGCTCGTTTTATCATTCTTCTCATTTCATACATCAGCCATATATAATACAACGCTTGTACGCTACGAACCTCGCTACTACATAATTAATAGACTGCAATAGTAATCGAGTGGAACCTCGATTATCCGGACCTGCCTTGGAGAGTTAGATGTTCGGATAATGGAACAGTTGCTTAGCCAGATGACCATCTGACATTTTTACTGTGTTGTATAATTAGTTTCGTTGTCACGCATCGTTTTAAGTTAAATTGTTCATTATGCGGAATGAGTCAAAGAATAATTAATGGGTCAGACATTGGCAATACGAATCATGGAACACAAAATAGAAAGAACGTCGTAGAACTGCAAGTACTTAGACACGTTATTTTTAAATGAAAACTATTACGATTATTACTATTCGACTCTAATTTCTTCAAATTGTTAGCAAATTTTTATTGTGCATCGAAATCTGCAGTATAGTAATGAAATGAACATTAAATGGTAATAACAAACACTGAATAGGAGAATGCACAAAAATCGATGCAATCGTCGATTAAATGCATTAATCGTCAAAGAATTCATGACTGAATTAAATGCAACAATAATGTCGCATTCGCCTACCAACACAATGCAAAATGCCACCACCCAACGAATCCGTAAGAAATCGTGTCACCCACATCCGACTAAAACACTTGAAGAACTTCCTCGAAACTTGCTCGTTAAAAACAGCCGACCAACGGTTAGGGTTGCGTTAGGGTGACCGGGAAGTTCGAGCAATGTTCTCCACGTATTATCGCAGCTGCGATTTACGCGGCCGCCGTCAAAGAATTCCGGGTTAACCGCGGAACTCAATAATATCGACGGCGACCGACTGCTATAAGTTTTAAGCTGTTCGCCAGCCTCAAAGGTGCCTTAAAGAGGACTGGTTTAAAGGGTCACGAGTAACGTGTATTTGTGGGTTCCTTCGTGCTGCGGCCGCCTGTGCCCGACTGAAAAGCAACGTGTTTGATATGAGCGAGCCTCGCTGAACTGATGAGACCCCGAACATCGTTACGTTATGTGTCAGTGAATGCGATGCCGAGTGAACTTCAGCCGGAGAGACCGTGCGTTAACGAGGGACCCGCACAACGTGTTCATTCGAACAATTTATTATACTTCCCCCTTCGATCGAAGACGTTTTTCACTTGTTTTCATCTTGCTTGTTTTTCGTTATACACGCTTGTCCCTCTGGTTATGGAAATATTCGCGTCAGGTTCGCGGCTGGGAAACGAAGGTGGTCAGATCTGACTATTTTTTTAATTTCTTTTTTATTGTTGGGCAGAGTTTCGCATCGTTCGAGTAAGTGATTATTTAAAGAAAACGTTATTTGTTATTCGAGAGTTTAAATGAAAGACAAAAATCGTTACTTATTATCTATATAGATCTAAGTAAATTAGTTGATGTATCAAAATTTATATCTTACTTTTAAATGCAATTTCGATTCTTGCTATATTAGTTATCATTTAATTGCTTATTATTTATTATTAGACTGCGGATTTTATGCATTTATGGGAGAAATGAATAGGTGGATTGCATAACAATAAATTCAGATGATAAATTTTACAATATTGTTCGATTATTTTTAATTTTTTATTGTAAACGCTAAGGAGATGCGATCGAATTTTTACTTAACTCCTGCTCGTTGCAATCGAAGCACGTTTATTTCGTTGCTTAAATATTATGACAAAAGAACATATACTTATTCACTTTTAAAAAACAGGATAACATTCGTACCTGTTCATTTGAATAAATATACAAGCACAGTTAAATTAATTAAAAACACAACATTGTCCGACTGTGGCTCGCAACGACGTGACAACGTTTTACGATTTAAAAACATTTGATTGAACATCACGAACTTCACATGTACAGATTGACAGATTCGTTCACACCGATTTGACCACACATTGATTCACTCTGAACATTCAACAATACTAACAGATAGTAATTAGAAATCTCCGTGACGAATCAGGTTCGTCAAAGCACGCCGAAGCTTTTTGTTTATGTTTAAAATCCCGTGGATAATACATATGTCGATATTGTTGTCTGGCTCGGTCACCTGTTCGGTCGCTCTATTGGCAATGAAACTCGCGTGTGTGACGTGATTTTCAATTTTCCGTAATTTCTCTCGGACAGAACAGTTTTACGATCGACGCCGTAAACGGGACATGTAAACGCAAATGTTCGGCAAGGTGAACGGGTCCCGCGCTCGAATAAGAAACATAATTGACGAGGATAGCACGGAATAGTGTACAGCCCGTGCGCGTACTAAATTGTACGTCTTCGTGACCGAGTTTGAAATTAATGAAACGCGCGCTGCAGGACGCACCGCGCCTGCTTAAAATTCCAAGCATGCCGGATCTGACAATGAATTCCCGTGATTACCAAGTTTGTGCTTAATAAAATTTCAGGGCGTTTGCGTAGCATACAGAACGACCGATGTGTAACACCGACTGTGTGCGCGTTCAGTTATCATAATACGCGATTCTCGCTCCTCTTATTAGAATGTCATAGGTTGAAGAAATACGCGTACTCCATGATTCGTAAATTGCTACGCGCGATTTTTTGAAAAATTTTATATATCCTTATTAACACGTTCCGTGCCACGTGTACCATCGATGGTACACGCTTGCATGTTTACTTAGTGAACCGAACAAATTGTTTACAAGAAATTTAGAACCGAAGAATCAATTTCCACCGCAAGAATGGGCGTTG